>NC_073306.1:61738065-62038065 GCF_027595985.1 Sorex araneus
TTATTTAGATAAAGTAAAAGGTATCTAGGAGAAAAAAATAGTACAAACAGAATGAAAACATTTTTTCTAAGATAATATTGACTAGGATTAGTACTGAGTAGAAGAGAATTCAAATATTATCCTAATTTCATAGGCATGATGGACTCAATGATTTCATAAGTTTCAATTAACTTACTTGTTGGTGACAGCATGGAAGGTAGATAAAACATCCCAAGCAGTAGTCATTTTTCTTAGAACTATTTTCCCATATAATTATTCTATTTAAAAATCAAGATCATTGGAAGAATACTTTCATGGATTCTTGCTTTTTGGGTTTGTGGGAAATATAATTAAGAACCGGGCATGGTTGTAAAGTAAAAAATTGATTACAATATATAAATCCTATGACTATTAAAGATGCAAATAAAAATGTAATATTTCTAATATAGAAAGCCTTGTTTTTCTCTGAAGAAACTTCTCATTCTAATCCTCGCTGAGACATTGCTCTTCCTTTCCAAATATACTTTCTGTCACTTTTCTATTCTCAGAATTAAAATTTGAGGACGGCCACTGGACTAGAGTCGTTATGCCTGGCAGCACACCTACAAGATGTTCAGACTTCTTCGTCAAGATCCTGAACAAACAGTTTGATGCTCTTCGTGTTCCTGGAGCAAGCAGACACCATTGGGCTACACTACCATGTGACAGTGACGAATGGAGACATTACTGGCACCCACTCAAGCAAATTCATGAGCAGGTTGACAGGTGATACAAGTGATAAACTGCAGAAGCCATTTTCCAACATTACTCAAGTCATATGCCTACAATACACTTGCCATCACTGTATCACCGTATCACTGTCGTCCTGTTCATCCACTTGCTCGAGCAGGTGCCAGTACCGTCTCCATTTGTCCCTGTTGTGTGATAGGTAGACTGATGGTGATTGGGGGCTCTTTCAGGATTGGGGGAATAAGGGACCATCGTTGTTACTGTTTTTGGCATATCAAGTACGCCACAGGTAGCATGCCATTCTCTGCCATGCAGGCAGGATACTCTTGGTAGTTTCCCGGGCTCTCCAAGAGGGATGGAGGCTTTTGGGGCAGCCTCAAGTCACCTTTACAGGTGTGTCCAGTCTACCAAATGTCAGCTTTTGGTCAACTGGCATGTTGTAACGATTTGCACACTGACAAACACGCACCTGCCTGCATCTCTGGGCAGCACCTGGGACATCTGCAGCCTCAGGTTTTAATTTTTCCCTTTCGATCTTTTACTGTGCTGCCAGAAAGACTTTAAAGACAGAATTTAGATCAACTCACTAACCCTTTCTTTCAATAATCAAAACCAACATTTCCCCTTTCTCTATTCCAACTGATATCCTACATGTAAGTCCAAACCCCTTTCTCATCCAAGACCCTCAAAAGTCTTGACTCTTACCATTTCCATATCATTTCCTTCCACCATACCCTTGCAATTTCCATTTCACTACTTCAATTTAACCTAGAGGACATCATACTCCTGATAATTCCAAACACATTATGACAATGCTATCCAACAGAACTCTGTGGGACAATATAATGCTCTATAGCCATTCTCTATGGTAGCAGTCACATGAGAGTAATTTGAAACTAAAAATATGGAAACTGTGATTAGGAATTAAATATGTATTTACTGTTTTCAATTCTAATTAAATTGTCATGTGTAGCTAGAGCATACCATATTAAGTATCTCTTTATGTGTCTAGAATATTTCCTTCTTTCAACCTTTACTTGTTGACAAGGTCATTTTCATTTTATGTTAATGCTCTTTCTAAGTTTCTCTACACTAAATCAGATTCTGAAGATGTAACCATTTTAATTTAATTTTTATATTTTGAATAGAACATTTTAGATCAAAGCAATAAATTCATTGCAATGAGTGAAGTAGACTCACATCTTCTACAAAGATTCCATCTCTCCCCAACTATAAAATAATAATTCAGCACCAAAATTGACAATATCAGTAGCAGATACATTTTTATTAAAATTCCATAAGACTTTTGGCTGTTTCAAATTAGAAACATATTTCCTGTATCTTATTTTTAACATAAAGATAAATCTTATTTTCTAAACAAAGATATTCAAAGCTTAAACATTAATGAAAGACTTTGATGGTAAAACTATAACATGGTAACATTTGATATTAACAGAATACCACAATGTCATTAGTTGAAAGTTGCATGGCACTGAGGAAGACCAATTAATTTTATAGCTGTATTTCTCATTCAAAACATGGTATTTCATGAAAAAAAATCACATATGCAGTTTTCTTTCCCTTTCTCTCAAATTCTTTCTTTTTTCCAAATTCTTAAGAATGGATTTCAGTTGAGTTGAACAAAGTAAGAGTTGAAAAATATGTCACCAGAATTATAACGGTGGTTAGGTTTATAGTAGACCCTCAGGAAAAGTAATACAAGTATAATAATTACACTTAAAATATAGAAAGGTCAATTAAACTGTTTTTATTGAGGCCTGTACATGTGTATCTTAAATTGATAATAAATTACTAACCATGACAAAACTAGTAAAATTAAATAATATTAATTGTAATGTGATACTATTATAAGAAGTCTAAAACAATCTTTTAAGAATTTGAGCATTACAAAAGAGGTCATTCTTGTTATTTAATAGCTTAGAACATATTGATATGTATTTAAGATACTAAATTTTTAATGTTCTCCAAGAACTATTGCCTAACATTAACTTATAAATCAGACAAAGTTTTGTGCTCGTCACTAAACATTGAGACTGTTGTTTTAAAACAAAGTTGATCATGGTAATAACTTCATTTTGGGACAATAGGATTCTCAAATGGATTGCATACATTTAATCTTCCTAAGCATTTTCCTTACTTTCAATATATTTAAATAGAATTGTTGTGCTTATGTGTATAATTCTAGTATAACAAGACACTCTTGAGTTTTAAGTTTTACACTACCTAAACAAAAATCAGTCTCATTGTTTCTGAACTAAGCTCATGTTACCATGATGATAACTTAACAGAGTTACAAGTTGCTCTTAAATATAATGTTTTAAGATCCTTAGTATGCTATCTATGTGACCAGGATCTCTAAACATCTTCAAATGATTAATTAGCAGCATAAATGCAAATATAAATACAAGTTTTGAGTGACCATATAATATTCAATTGATGTTAGTATTCAAATGTATTTATTAAAATGTCATTGTAAGTATGATTGTATTCCAAACTCTTTTGGATAGATACAAAAAGTAAAATATCTCCACATAGAATATATATTTTCATTTTTCATTTCATGGAAATGACTACATAAGGAAATATTAAATGCATATTATATGTGGTACTTAAAATTTAACAAAATCAATATACAAAAAATATGACAAGTAACGTTTGATCAGGGCTGGAGTGATAGCACAGTGGTAGGGCATTCGCCTTTCACGTGCCCGACCAGTGTTCGATTCCTCCACCCCTCTCGGAAAGCCCCACAAGCTATTGAGAGTATCGCGCTGGCACGGCAGAGCCTGGCAAGCTACCGTGGTGTATTGGATATGCCAAAAACAGTAACAATAAGTCTCACAATGAGAGAAGTTACTGGTGCCCGCTCCAACAAATTGATGAGCAATGGGATGACAGTGACATTTGATCAAAATAGTTGATTAGAACATACAAAAATACATGAACATTTATCACCCTGGAATAATGACTCAGATTATCTTTAAATAGTTTTAGGAAATAAAAAAGCTAAATGGAAATGTGGCAGTTTCTTCAAAAAAATTGATCCAAGAGGCCTCAGGGATAATACAGTGGGTAGAGCACTTCTCTTCAGTGTGGCTGACCACACACCCATCTCCAGCATTTCATATGTTCCTTCAAAACACACCTCCTGCCTTTTTGGCCTGAGGAGTCATCCCAGGATGAGAGTTAAGAATATGTACTGAGCAATACCAGGCACAGGAAAAATGGAGAAAAAAAAAACTGCTTCAAAATTAATCAAAAATGTGAAACAATATATACTACAAAATCACCTCACTCTTTCTCCTCATAAACAAAATCTAGTCTGTCAACATTCATATATGTAGGATAACATTGGGTGTTTGTCCTTTCTGCCTTGCCACAGGGTGCTTAGGTTTGTTGGGTTACACCCATCACAGTGCTCCCGAAGCATTCCCATTCCTTTGGGTATATCTGCAACCTCTTTCTTTGTGCTGTGCTTCCATAACCCAGACAATCACCTTTATCTACTTTGTTAACTTGTAAAGGTTCCTTTTCTCTTCAACTTATGTCCTTTGCATAGTTACTTCAGTGCAATGTCCTTTTTGTATAAACACAGGAAGACAATTAATGCTATGTTTTTGTAACTTGGGAAGCTAATTGACTCCAAATAATATTTACCCCTGGGCATCTGTTCACTCGACTTAAATCACACTTGCTCTTAGTTCCTACCTCCACTAAAGCAGGGTCCCGATGAGGGACTGGATGGACCAAGGACAAGCTGTGAGCTACCCTGGCATCGAAGTGGGCCAGGCCAAAGTGCCATAATACTTAACTATAAGTTAAGAGCATGGTCATCGGCAAATTCTGTCATGATCCAAAAAGTAACAACTAGATTAGGACCCTGCTAGGTTTAGGAAGACTAATCTGGCCTGAGCACTGTAGTCTCTGAGATCTATAGTGAGATGCCCCCAGGATAGCCACCCTACAAGCTTAATGCATCTCTTACTGTGTCCATACAAAATGACTAATATCATCAAGAAATAAAATTAAGATGAATGTTTAATGGGAAAATGGCTTTTGGACTAAGGAAAGAAGAAACACACCCTATGTGGTATTTCACCCTTGAGCAGATCTCCTGGCTATAGGAGATCAGGAAGGGCTTTGATATGGTTGATTGTGCTAAGGGACCTGGATGTGATTGCTACCTACGAGATTTGGAGGGTGGGAGAGACTAGAGGACCAGGAGGGTGGGTCAGAGTGCAGAGAGATTAGTAAGGGGGATTGGAGGAGATGGGAATGAGGGGAAGGGTGAGACTGGAGCAGGTGTGTGGGGAGAATGGAATAAACGGCAGCTGATCACAAACCATCTTGGCCCTCATTTCCTCCTTCATCCACTCTTGGCATCAGCCATCCCAGGTGGGCAAGTGGCCTGAGACTACCGAACGCAGGTGGGGAGAGAGAGCCAGAGCTTTAATTTGTTTTTATTTGTTTTATGAATACACAATATCAGAAAAAAAATTACCTAACTTTGTTTGTTTGTTTGTTTGGGGGGCCAGACTGGAGCGATAGCACAGTGGGTAGGGTGTTTGACTTCCTTCCCTCTCGAAGAGCCCAGCAAGATACCTGCCCACACAGCAGAGCCTGGCAAGCTACCCGTGGCATATTCAATATGCCAAAAACAGTAACAACAAGTCTCACAAAGGAGACGTTACTGGTGCTTGCTCGAGCAAATCAATGAACAACAGACAACAGTGCTACAGTTCTGGGGTCACATCCAAAGGTGCTCAGGTTTTACTCTTAGCTCTGTACTCAGGGACCACTCCCTGGTAGGACTCAGAGAAACATATGGGTTGCCTGGGATCAAATATGGTTGGCCCATATGCAAGGAAAGTGCCCTACCTGCTGTACTATCTCTATGATCCATATTCCCATTGCTCATCGATTTGTTTGAGTGGGCACCAGTAACGTCTCTCATTGAGAGACTTATTGTTACTGTTTGCCATATCCAATACGCACGGGTAGCTTGCCAGGTTCTGCTGTGCGGGCTCGACACTCTCGGTAGCTTGCTGGGCTCTCTGAGAGGGGCGGAGGAATCGAACTCGGGTTGGCCGAGTGAAAGGTGAAAGCCCAACCGCTGTGCTATCCTATCGCTCAGATCCATATTAAATAATCTTTAAAAATAAATAGGAAGAGAAACAGAGGCTCTTTTAATAAAACAGGAGGTGGGTAGATGACTATACACATGCAAATACATAGCTTCAAATATACAGAGAAACGTTGACATAATTAAAAGGAGAGAGATATATCCATGCCAACAGTGGAAGCTGTAATACATCATACTCGGTACTGACTAGATAAGGAAAATAAGTCAGCATAAGAAACAATAAAACTGACTTAATTGGCATTTATGGGAGAGAAATTCCAGTGTCAACAGAAAAATCATATCTATTACAGAGAACATATTACATAAACTTCTTTCTTCTTCTGTATATTTTTCCCTCATCAATTATGAATATGGCTCTGGTATTTGGATGAGAATGACAACTTTTATTTTGGCTTAAAATACTCAGTAATTGAATCTTATTGAATTCAGAATGCAGGGTAAACAGAGGACGTGGAAAGGCCTGAAGTTCAATGATAAGGACTTGACTGTATTTCCCTTTCTATCATTAAGTAGTAGTCTTTTTTACCTAATTTAAATCAGAAGACATTTATTAACTGTATGCATTTGGGACATAACATAAAGTTCCTCATATGCAAGCATAGAAAATTACAGGCAGAGAACAAAGAGAGTGCACATATACTCTCCTGTTTCTCAGGTGCCCGAGTTTGTTCCACATGAAAGTGCAGGAAAACTCAACCTCCTGTGTCTGCAAGAAACGTCTTGCATGAAACAAACTCCACTTGATACCATCAATCTCTTAGAGCAATTCCATAGCCTCAATTTCTCTTCACTATACCTGCATTGCTGAAGTAGGCAAACGCTGCATCTGGGTGGAGTAGGTTCAAATCACTGTATTAAATCCTTCAGGGAAAACAGTACTCTCCAAGTCTACGTGCTCTCTCTTAATAGCAGACAGTCAATTCAGCTAAATGATGATCTTCCCACTCAGAAAATATCCATTGCCCTGCCCCTGCACCCTTTCTCTGCCCACTCCACACCAGAAGTTTTTGTACTGATCAAAATCACTTAATCTCTGGTCAGTAGGTCTTAATAAGGTCTTAATAATATGCTGAAACAATTTTAAGGTCTCTAGTTGAGGCTATTCTTATAAAGATCTACTGTAGCACTATAGCACTGCCATCTATTTGAAAATATATTTTAATTTTTGTTCTGTTACTTAAAAATAATCTGTAATCTTAAATATTAGGATGCTGTTGGAAAAAAAAAGACAGCAGAAGTAAACTTGCAAAAGTAGAATTATTACTCAATATAAGTGAAAGTCAATATAAGTAATAAATCTCACAATGGAGATGTTACTGGTGCCCACTTGAGCAAATTGATGAACAGGACAATAGTGCTACAGTGCTATAAGTGAAAGTATATATATATAACATTTTTTTATCATATCTTCTATCTTAGCTTCCCCCTTGCTCAAATATTCACATTGCATAATAGGTTATACAAATATTTATTTATTTAGTGAACCAAAATATTCCAAGTAAAAAGTGAATAACTACTTAGTACTGAAATTTAATGGGGGATTTCTTTTTGTCTAGAGATTTTTCATCTATAATTATAGATTTAATATAAAATATTAGCCTAACATAATGACGTTTACTGGAGACACATTTAGTTACATTAAATTTGCATAAAAGTGATTAGCTTTAAAAATTATGTAGGGTATCTTAATGGTTTAAAATCTGAGAATAAATGGGAAAAGAGATACTAACTGATATTTTAACTCTAAATAACCCCTTCTATTATTTGGTTCCCAATTTCTTCAACTATACAGCGAGTTCAATAGTTTCTGTTGCCACTCAAAAGAATTTCAAAAGTGAAGGTCAATTAGATTTAAAAATATATATTATTGAGGGACTGGAATGATAGAACAGTGGGTAGCGCATTTGCCTTACATTCTGTTTACCTGAGTTAGATCCCTGGCACCCTGTATGGTCCCCCAAGCACCACCAGGAGTAATACATGAGCACCACCAGAGGTGTCCCTCAGAAAACTTATTTCAAATATATACCAGTTTTTTATGTGTTAATATATTACATGTTAATAACAAATATTTTGATACATAATAACCCCTAAAATTAAACACACAGATTTGAACAGACATGGGCATTCGCCTTTCACGCGGCTGACACGAGTTCTATTCCTCCACCCCTCTCGGAGAGCCTGGCAAGCTACCGAGAGTATCTTGTCCTCACAGCAGAGCCTGGCAAGCTACCCATGGCGTATTGGATATGACAAAAACAGTAACAATAAGTCAATGAGAGGTGCCTGTTCGAACAAATCAACGAGCAATGGCATAACAATGACAGTAATTCACACCAAATAGATAGACTACATTTTTTAATATGTCAGTCAAAAGGTATTAAGCTTTGTTTTCTGTTTGCTCTTTTTCACTCAAGATAATCTACATTAGCTTTTTTCTAATTTGACATAAAGTAAGGTATGATTTGCCATAAAATAAGGTAAAACTCTAGCAGTCCATTTCCCACAGATTTTAAAGGACTTCACATGTATACTTCTGACTGTAAAGCTTTACAATTTTTTTAACATTTCCCAGCGCATAATAACTAACTGTTCTCATTCTCTTGCAAATTAAGACCAACCATACAGACTTTCTTCTTATTATTCTTGCTTATGAAGTTAATCTTCACTGAGCTCTCATAAAGACTTCTTTAAGCATCCCAGGTGAGGGAAACGCAGCCCTAATGAGCATGAATCAGTGGCATTTGATCTCTGCCATAGTGAAATGCCGACACGGAGATAATCTTTTGCTCTTCCAAAGGCTTTTAACTCCAAGAATAAAGAACTCAAAATCTCCAACATCAGCAAGCCTTTAAGCTAGTTCCTTCTTATATCCAACAGCTTACCCTCCATTATTTGCAAAAATGAAAGTACAAATGTTTTATGGGTTTCATTTGAAGAAACTGTGGGAACGGTAGTAGAAAAGGGACCTATATTCCTTCTATTAGAGGTCCTTGTTTCTTTCATTCAATCAAGAAAACATCCCCTTCCAGAGAAAATTGAGTCAAATTGACAAATAGAAAGAAATGAGTTTATACCATGTGTCAGTGGCGTTACCATGTACGTGTAGATTTATATATGAAATATTTGAGGTGGATTAAGTGTTCCTTGGGGAAATATCTGGAAAGAACATAACACATATAAGACAAATATAAACAGCAACCATAAATTAAACACATTCTCATTATGTCTTCCCACCCCTTGCCTAGAAACAATAACCTCTACCCCAGTAAGCACACAGTCTCAGTACAAGAAAAAAAAAATTAGTGTACCCAAAGGGCAAAGCAAACAGATATATCTTGTTATATGTAGGAACAATTGTAACTCTGTACCTCTGGAAGGTGATGGGTGGGAGTGAATCAGAGAGGTCTGGGTGAATTATAGAGGTGGAATCTTCTATCAAGGAGGCCCAGCTGTCTGCTGCAAGGTGCTTGACCCTGGCAACAAACAACAGGAGCAGCCAAGCAAGTGATGGCTGGCGGTTGCAGAGGGGGAAAAAGAGGATAAAATGAAAGTCTCATAATTGGGTCTGGCCATGGTAGTAAATATATTTGACTACCACATCTTTTAAATTTGAGCCTAAATTCAAACCTCATGATGGTTGTATTAATATTGCACACATACAATATCACAGTCTGAGATAATGCACAGGCACAAAATGATAATATGCATTAATATTGGCTTTGTAAGTTCCCCTCCCCACCACTATCTTAGAAAAGCTTATAGCTGAAAAAAATGCCCAAATAATAACATGAGGATAATTCAATGCACTCGAAGATTTCTTTCTGACACATATTCAGTTTTTGGTGCTTTTGTAACTGCTCTCATTAAATTTTTTTTTTTTTACAACAAAAAACCTGAACAAAACGTCTGTGCAATGTAAGAGAACAATGATTCGCTTTTGCAGAGGAAAGGAAATTTATGGAGAAAATCACTTGTATCTGACAGTGACATCAGTCTTTAGCTCATGAAAAGTAACTGGGGTCTGATAGATCCTTCAGCTCATTATAAAGCTCTGTTTTTCCTTGTCTGAGCAATGAGTGGAAAATGAATAACAATCATTTGGAGTGTGGAAGGAAGGAATTTTATTTTGTAACTGGCAGTGGGAAAACTACAAATTAAATATTGAAAAACTAAAAAAAACGCAGATAATATATCTGAAACCATCTACACAAAAGAAAAGAAAATTTATATAAAATTTAAATATAGACATTTAAAAATAAAATTAATCACCAAAGTATTCCCAGCAAGTTTGTAGGAAAAAGGAAAAATTGTAATTTATCAGAAAATAGGACACTAATATTTGATTTACTATTTAAAGCAAATATCACTGTCACTGTATCACTGTCATTCCATTGTTTGTTAATTTACTCAAGCAGGCACCAGTAACGTCTCTGCTTCCCTCATCCCTGAGATTTTAGCAGTCTCTCCTTACTCATCTTTCCCAATGATTGGAGGCTCTCTAAGGGTCAGAGAATGAGACCTATTGTTACTGTTTTTGACATATTGAATATGCCACAGGTAGCTTGCCAGGCTTTGCCTGTGCAGGCGGGATACTCTTGGTAGCTTGCCGGGCTCTCCAAGAGGAAAGCAAATATACAATATTTAAAAACATTTATTTTTCATTGTTAATAGTTCTTTTCTGTAGATAAAACAAATATTTCTTCTTAACTGCATTAATATAAAGTTTTGTATATGTTAGCATAAAGCACAGATTAGCCCTTTACTTACTGCATTATCATTATAAAGTTTTGTTGATTTATGAATTATGTATCTTGTATAAGCTTGTATCTCAACCAATAGGAAAAATTCTAGTCTCAGTAAATTAATGTGTTTCTCAAATATAAATAATTTACTCAAAATGCATCTATTATTATCTAGAATTATGCCAGAGACTTAAAAAAAATGAGCACGCTCGTATCTGTTTTGTGAAGGAACGTCAGAGAATCATATTCAATGATTCAGTAGTTGCATGAAATTCAAAGAAAACAAACTATATTGTTAGAATTTTTTGATACACCTTTTTCTTTGAAGGTAGACACAGTGCTGAGATAACAACTTAGAAGCAGAATCAAACTAAAAATTCTATCCTATTGGGTGATAATAAATGAGAGTCTCCAACACAGCTCTATGTGATCTGTCACTGTCACTGTAACTGTTATCACGTTGCTTATTGATTTGTTCAAGTGGGTACCAGTAACATCTCCATTGGGAGACTTGTTACTGTTTTTGGCATATTGAATACTCCACAGGTAGCTTGCCAGGCTCTGTCGTGTGGACGAGATACTCCCGGTAGCTTGCCATATTAAATCTGGTGATCATTCCAAGGATTGCTATTGAGTAGGCCTCAACTTGGACCATTATTTCATTTCTTGAAAAAAAAAACAAACTAATAAACCATGAGCCCAAACACATGAAGAGTTCAATTAAAATTTAAAACCTATATAATCAGTGCAAGTTGCAGCAAATAAATTAATCAGGAAACAAAAAAAATTAGGTAAACTTGATCAATATTTTTAAAGGACAATTGTAAAAAGCATAAACTAATTTTAGGTAGCTTAAGCAAAATTTATAGTGAAAATGAGAAAAAAATTTAGGAAAGATAAATAATAAAATAATAATGTGATTAGTGAGGGCAGAGCAAGGATTCCTCACAGGCATAACAAGAAAATGAAGATCTTAAAAAATTAAAACAGATATGCTAAAGTCAAAGTTCAAAATTCTAGTCAACAGTGTCAGAAGAAGAAATTGCAAATAAAAATGGGGAAAAATTTTGATGGGAAAGGGATGTATGTTTTTGTATAAATCCTGATGATACTATGTAAAACACTTCTGGCGGGGGCAACCAGTGGAGAGCCCCCGGGTTTGGGGGACGGTCCTGGGCTGCTCGCCCAGCCAGAGCAGCCAGGACAATGGGGCAGACGGAGGAGGAAATGAGGGCCAAGAAGGTTGATTGATCAGTTACCATTTATTCCATTCTCTCCATGTGCCTGTTCCAGTCTCTCTGAGCTCCCCATTTCTCCTCTCTCCTCTCTCTCCCCCAGGACTCTTCTTTCCTAGCACCTCACCCCTCCATCCCTGCTCTCTGGCTTCTCTTTCTTCTCTGGATTCTCCTCTTTTCACTAGTCTCTCCCACTGCTTGTCTCTCTCCACCTTGCCCTCTAGGCTACACACCATCTGATAGCAAAATCAACATAAGAAAGCCCTTCCTGAGGGCCCACCAGGTTCAAAGGAAACTCCACCTAGGGGCATTCCAAAGCCCTTCCTGACTGCCAGTAGGCAAAATACCTCTTAAGGTGTTTTTCTTCTTTCTTAGTCCAAAAACTCATTAACATCTTGATACTAGTTATTTTTCTATGGACACAGTAAGAGATCCCTTGAGGCATGCAAGACAGCTCCCAAAACATCTTGCAGACTCAGACTACAGTGCTCAGACCAGATTAATCATAGCTAACCCTAGCAGGGTCCGAATCAAGTTATTACTTTTTGGATCATGACAGCATTTGTCCATGATGAAGCTCTTAACTTATAGTTAAGAACTAGGCACTTTGGCCAAGCCCATCTTGATGCCAGGGTAGCACATAGCTCACTGCTTGCCGGGGCGGGGGCGGGGGGGTGTCCATCCCATCCCTTATTGGGACCCTGCTTTGGGGGTTCTAGGAAGTAAGGGCAGCTGAGGCTTAGGTCAAGAGAACAGATGCCCAGGAGGAAAACATGTAGTCAAATAACTCCCAGATTACAAAGCATAGCATTTGCTATGGTCTTCCTGTTCCCATACAAAAGGACATGGCTCTGAATAAACTATGCAGAGGACTCAAGGAGAAGAGAAAAACAATATTTACAAGTCAACAGAATGTTAAGAAGGAAGTTACAAATAAACACAGAGGGAAGTTCCCAGTAAACCTGAACTACCTGAGGCAATGTTATCCTACAGTACTGCAACCTTTTATTTTAAAAGTGTTTAAAATAAAAAGTGTTTATTTTATTTATTTTAGTTTTTCAGGGCTGGAGGGATAGCACAGCAGGTAGGGCATTTGCCTTGCATGCAGCTGCCCTGGGTTCGATTCCCAGCATCCCATATGATCCCCTGAGCGCCACCAGGAGTAATTCTTGAGTTCATGAGTCAGGAGTAAACCCTGTTCATAGCTGGGTGTGAACCCAAAAGAAGAAAATAAATAAAAAATAAATAAATAAAATAAAATAGTGTTTCACTATTGTTTATGATTAACATTGCAGTCAATATCAGAATAATGCATTGAGAAGATAATGTTCATAAGAATACTTACTAAAAAGTAGTGTTATATGCAAATATATATTGGACTATAACTTTGGCTATAGAATATAAGAAACAGAAAGAACACTTTAAACAGAAAAAATCTCAGTCTATTATATAATAGGAAGTGAATTATTAGAAAATAAGAAAATAAGAATACATTAGCAATAGAAAGATACATAATAATTATCAACTCCTTAAATAATATTGACTACAAAAATACATGAGTAAAGATATATTTAAATATTTGTAGTAGGATAACTCACATATAAAATTTCACTTTATATTTTTGAAATAAAAATTAGTGAAATAAGAAGCCAGAGAGATAGTTAGCAGTTTGTTTGCATTGCTCTGGGCTGATAAAGGTTCAATCCTTGGTGTCCTATCCACAGTATATCTAAACAGACAAAATGTCACCAATATTTTTCTTATTTCTCTGAAATAATAAGCATATTGTACAAATAAAAACTCAGTTATATACATATCAATATAAATTAATCATAAAAATATTTTTAAAAAGGACCATGAGCTACAGAGCATAATATTTCTGTAAACTAAAGATCACCACAAAATCACTTTTATTAATTTTTCAAAAACATTGAAATATATGAAAATATGAGGAACACATTGAAACTATGGAAAAGAAAGGAAAAGAGAGTATTTTATAAATATGAAAATGAAAATATTTTTTAAAGAATCATCAGGGAACAGTTGATGCATATTATAAATAAGGTTTGGACTTCGGAAGTATAACTAACTCCATTTTTGACTCCTACGATTATAGTTTTCTTAGGTTCTAGTCCTTGGGCTGTCCAGATTATAAGAAGATTACCAAAAGAAAAGAAATGACTAATTCATTCAAAATCTTAGGAAAAGGATGGAAAGGGCAGGGAAGTTGGGACTTAGGGTCTCTCTTTAAGAAGCATGCCCCCTGGAAAAGGTAAAAATCTCTTTATTTTTCTCTTAAGTAGGAAGATAGGTGAACACCCTGCATTGGTTTTAAGACATCCAAGATATCTATCTAAAACAATAACAAATATAAAAATCAAAGGAGTTAGGCAGGTGAAGATTGAATTCTTTGTATTAGATAATAATAATTTCAAGGAATATGGCTTTAAGACAATATGTCAATGCCGTGTAAAATTTAGAAAGTTAAAGATAGGGGCTGAAGAGATACTACAGGATTAAGGCTTTTGCCTTGTACCTGGCAAACTCTTTTTCAATCCACAGCACTACATATGGACCCCTGAGCACTGCCAGCCAGACAGTGATTCATAAGTACAGAACCAGGAGTAAATAAACCCTGCTGGATGTTTCCCAAGCTCCCTCTTCTCTAACCAGAAAATAAAGATAAACACCAGATGATCTAACTCATTTGTGGAGGATAATGAAAACAACCTCCATGGACGATCAAGAATCAGGGACCCTGTCTTGTTTGCCAAGGCATCGAAAATGAGATGGGCCAGACACGTAATGCAATTTGGAGATGGCTACTGAACTAGAGCTGTCACAGACTGGATTCCACAGAACATTAAAATAACTCCTGACCACCCACATACGAGATGGTCAGACTTTTTCATCAAGACCCTGAACGAGAATGCTTTGAGGCTCCTGGAACGAGCAGACACCATTGGTCTACATAGGACAGAGAAGAATGGTGATGTTACTGGCACCCGCTCAAGCAAATGGATAAGTAACGGGATGACAAGTGATACAAGTGAAGTGATACTGAAACCAAAACAAGGGGTTAAGCAATTCCCAAGGGAAACAACTCTTAGATAAGGTCAATAGAATGGTATTCTATGGGTACTAGGTTAGGAGGGCAAGGATGAGAAGGGATTTGGAATAAACACAGGAAGTTCCAAACACTCTGGCAGTAGATGTAGTATAGTAGTTCTATATGTATAAGTAAGAATATCAGTTTTATTGTTAAAGCAAAAATAAATAGACCATTAAAAATAATAAAGGAGAGTCTTCACAAAAAAATAAATTTAATCCATGTACAATCAGGATCCACATAGATCAAGTCTGCATGGATCTATTCATGTATAGATTGGTATAGACTGCAAGACCATTGTAGTGGCCTCTATTGGTGAGAAAATATAACAGAGCAAAAATGGAGTAGTAATCCAAGCATGCTCTTCTCCCAAATTTAACTCTTTATACTGGGCAGAAATAAAGGAGGACAAATTGCCTATAAAGCTTCTCTATGAGGAATAAAGACCATGTCTCCAAGACAATTTTTTGAGAACTGAAATAGCTATCATGTAATATCACATGTTCCATTTGAGTATACTTTTCTCTCTCCAAATTGAGCAAAATAAAGCAAATTTATTACAGCATATTTGACATCTAAAAATTCTGCAACACAAAGGAGAGGGGATGTCTTTAAAATATAAATGGAAACCAATGAAAATTGTGTGTTTTTAAATAATTTACATATTAAGCAAAACAATTTGGAGAACTACTTGAAGTCATTAGATCAGATTCAAATGTGAAGAGTAGAGGTGAATAGTTTCAGATTAAAACAGAGAAGGAAACAGACTAAAAAGGATAAAGTAAACAGTAAATTCTTTTTTGAAGGCAGCTAGTTGTAAAAGGTAGTAATAATAAAGAAAATAAAATCAGTGATAACATAAACAAAATAAATCAGAATGATAAAGGGGTTGAAAACAAGAGGAACATTATAAGGTAGATAAAAATACTTTTTCTTTGTTTGAGCCATACCTGAAAGTGTTCAGGGTTTTCTCTTAGCTTTGTGTTTGGGGATCACTCACGGTGTGACTCAGGGATCATATGTGGTTCTGGGATCTAAAATTGGAGAACTGAGTACAAGGCATATATTTAAACTTTTTACTATCTCTCTGGTTCCCATGAAAAAAATAAAAATATTATATTTAATATTTTATAATATGGGCTGGAGTGATAGCACAGCGGGTAGGGCATTCACCTTGCACACGGCCAACCCGGGTTTGATTCCTCTGCCACTCTCAGAGAGCCCGGCAAACTACCGAGATTATCTTGCCTGCACAGCAGAGCCTGGCAAGATACCTGTGGCTTATTTGATACGCCAAAAACAGTAACAACAAGTCTCACAATGGAGATGTTATTGGTGCCCACTTGAGCAAATTGTTGAGCAATGAGATTACAGTGATACAGTGATTTTATAATATAATAGACCTACACCCCAAAGGATCTGACTCTCCTAAAAATGTGGGTCAGCACTCTTAGCAATGGACGGGGTGCTACCTGGTGTCCTCTTGAAAAATGCAGTTCAAACCTCAGTAACCCATGAAGCATCCAGATCTGAGGTCAAAGGATGTTACAATGCAGATAGCTTTGGGACCAGAAAACCATCCTTGCACTCTTTCTAGAGATTCTTGAGATCATTACAGTTCCTTGGAGTACTCAGAATCTAGCTCAGGGATCTGATTTGTAACTAAGAACATGGTATGTCTTCCCTGGAGATCCAGAGCAGACTCATGTAGCAAAATGGATGAGAATTGCAGTACAGTACAGAAATGAGGCTTCTCAAAGCCACTCCTGTGTATTCAAAGCATAAGGGCTGGGTCTGTGGTCTGAAATGTAGTTCTCTACCCTCAGGCAAGCCTGTGTTTCATTGAAATGTGTGTTTATGAAGGCAGTGACTGTTGGATAGTGTACCCTAATGACGTTTTGTGAAAATCTTAATGTAAAGCCTGGCTTAGTGTCATCCAGAGGTATTTTTTAAAACTATGTAATGTAACCAATTTATGTTACCAATGGTTTGTTTCAGGACATGAGTTTCTATAGCATATCTCTGTTGTAAAAACACCGTCAAACTTCTAAAAGATGCCCCAGACTTGACATAAATACTAAATAGTGAAAAAAGATTGCTATATTTAACATATAAAAAATGACAATAAATTACTCAAATTATTTGTTTAAAAAATCAAAAAGAGAATATACCTAAGCAAAAAACTCTCAAGGCGAGAAATGAAGATATTACAATAAACAAAAATTATCTAACTCATCAATAAAAATAAAAAATAGATACAAATATAAATGTACCCATAAAATGTAGTCTTTAAGATTTATTAGTATTAAATAAGTGTTGTGAAAAAATTGTTTTTTTCCTGAATAAATGGGTATTTAATGTGTAAAAAGACTTGTATGCAAAACTCTATATGTTTATAAAGTTATAAACATATTTACCAGCTTCTTTAAGAAGATAGTTTTGGATTTCCCATATGCTATGCCCTAGCCTCATGCTGGATACTTTCTGGTTCCCAGTGAACTTCATTGTGCTACACTGTTATCTCTCTACTTCTGTACTACATGTACACTCATTTCCCATTGGTTCTGTTTGTCAGTGGATTAATATTCAAAGAAAATAAGTTTGGTTCTCTTGTGAGTGATAGAGGAAATAACTAGGGGCAGGGGAAATAGAGTAAGATTACGACGACCTGAGACTACTCAATTTGAGAATGGTATCTTAGAAGTCTGGACCGTGTAGCACAAATGGCCAGCTTATAACTTTCTTAATCATCTGCCTGTCACTGTGTTGATATTAAGGCTAGAAGGGCCCTGAAGATAGAATATAGGCTACATCTGGGCATAATGAAAAGATAAACACTTGCTTGATAATACCCTCAATTATATAAAGAGGAGAACAGCTCCTCCTTTTAAGGATTTCTCACCCTAGGGGGACCCTCTCAAGTTAGGAGAGCTTTCCTAATTTTACTTCTTGTTTTTGTTCTTTTGGGTGGGGGACACCCAGAGGTACACAGGGTTTACACTGGCTCTGCGCTCAGGGATTATGCCTGGCAAGCTTTGAAGAAACTATATGATGTGTCCCGGATACTACCCAGGTTGGCCCTGTGCAAGCAATTTACCCTCTGTACTATCTCTCTTTCCTCCCTCCCTCCCTCTCTCCCTCCCTCCTTCCCTCCTTCCCTCCCTTCTTTCCTTCCTTCCTCTCTCCCTTCTTTTCTTCCTCCCTTCCTTTCTTCCTTCCTTCCTTCCTTCCTTCCTTCCTTCCTTCCTTCCTTCCTTCCTTCCTTGCTTCCTTCCTCCCTCCCTTCCTTGTTGTCTTTATCTTTTTCTTCCCTTTTCTTTCTTTCCCTATTTCATTTTCTAATAAAATCTGCTTGGGTTCAACTACTTTTACTTTGTCTTTTGCTTCTAATCTTCAGTGGCCAGAGATAATTCTCACATTAATATGAATATTAATTTATATTTTCTGTATGACATCTTGAGGCTATATTTTAAAAATTTAAAAATTTACATAATGTGATGATTTAATTGTAGATAATCTATGATAAAGTTATAATCAGATAGTGAAAACTGTAAAAGATGCTATTGAAGATTATTTTATGTAGAATTTAAATATCAATATACATAGCAATCTTATTCACATGACAGGTTATTGTGCACTTATTAAACCATATTTTCATAGGCTATAGATGGAATAAAATCTTCTGATGGTACTGTAAGAATTAGTAAAATGTATGTGCCTCTGTTGTAGTCTCAGAATAATTTGGTAAGACATTGTACATATTTGACATAAATAAATATATAAGTATTTAAAGGATTGAATGAGACAGTTATTTCTGTTAGGTAATTAAAGCAAAGGTGAGATTTTATATTAACAGCTTTGTATTACTCATATCACCTTCATTGAAGGTGTTTTTTTTATAATGAAAAGCCAATTGAATGCAATAAAATAGGTCATACAATATATATTGGAGAAGATGAAATTTTCTTGAGCAGTTGATTCAAAGGCGCTTAAAGTCATAGAGTAAATTTATTTAATTGAAATGTAAATGTTAATTTGTGTCAGTGTCATGTAGGTATACTGGGATCCATTTATCAGTAATTCACATCAGGGGTAACTGAAATATCGAGTCAATGTGACAATTATGGGAGAATTTATAGGCAAGGAAGAATGTTGAATATGTACAAGCCTCCAGTGAATCTTCCTAAATTTAAAGAAACATAAATTATCAAATATTAGTAGATTTCACAAATAGAACTTGCCTACTCTTATTTTTTCGCATCATTGCATTGCATTATTTGTCTAAATAAAATAAAATTTCTCAAAACAAGAAGGAACAAAAATAAACTGATGCTTTGGATAAGAAATGAAAATGTACTGAGGCAAAGCAATTGGAAAACATTTGACAATATGCAGAATTTTTCAGGAACAAGAAGGAGAACTTCTTTTCATAGTACCAGATTGCACCCATTATTTCCATTCCAATTCTTAACTAGGAGGAACATTCCAGAACAGATCTTTAAGTGCTGCTTTTTGGAGTGAACTAAGAGAGACGTTTTCTAAAAGCAATTTGTGAAAGAAAGATTTTCAATAAATATTTACCTCCATTCAAGAATATGAAGACCAATTATATAATATTTTGTTCAGACTAATTTCACTATAATTGCATTGGTTGCAAAAACCATTCCTGTATTGCGTTAATTTTTCACTCAGCTGATTTTTGAAGTTTCGGGTATACAAAAGTGCAATAGACATACATGTTAGTGAAATCAATTTAGTCAAAATCAAGACTATATTTGAAACTCTCTTTAAATACATTATATTTAGTATTAAAATTAAATATTTTTAATCCAAAGCCATCTAAAGCAATTTATGTTTTTTGAAATTATAGAGAAGCACAGCGACATTGATAGAATGTCTAATATCACAATATCCTTATTAATGCAGAAAGTTCTTTGTAAATTTAATATCATCTTTGTTTTACAAATAATAACAACGGATGGATTTGATATATTCTTTACCACAAAAAAAATAATAAATGCTAAGTGGGGAGAGAATAGGCTGGGCACATTCTTTGCATGTGAGATACCTCTGTTCAATCCAAACAACCTTTTGTTCCTCTGAGCACTTTAGGATGTGCCCTCAAACAAACAATAACAAAAGAATTTAAAGAGAATATAAAAGAATTTTGGACCTTAACAATTACAATGGGTAGGGCATTTGCCTAGCATTTGCAGCTAATCTGAGTTTGATTTCCAGCATCCCATATTTTCCCCTGAGCTCCATCAGGAGTAATTCTTGAGTGCAGAGCCAAGAGTAACCCCTGAGCATGGCCGGGTGTGGCCCTAAAACAAACAAACAGACAAAAAAAAAAGAGTTTGGCAATTTTCCATAAACAAAAAAAAAGTTTAAAGTGAATTTTAACATTCATTTAGAATCGTGAGCTCCCTAAAATAGTAAAATTGATTTTGGAAAATGAACAAAGTTAAAGCACTGAAAATACTAGTTTTCAAGACTTACTCCTGAACTGTAATAATGAAGAGAGTGTGGTATTATCATTAAAATATGCATTAAGATGAGTGAAATAGAATATAAGCAGACCCATAGTTGACTGATTTTTAACAATGAACAAAGTAGTTTAATAGTAATGAGCAGAATAAATCTGAAACAATTGTTAAAATATAGAAAAATTGAAGTATTACTTATGTTACTCCACAGAAAAAAACTACTTTCAAGAGAATAAGAACCAAAACCCAAATTCTGAGTTATAAAAATTTTAGAAAGAAATAGGACACACAAGTGTATAAATGACATGGAGCACAGATACGCATCAAGGTGAATTACTTGGATATAAAAATGAATTACTGCTTTTTGTGATAAAAAAACATATGAAATGTAAAGGCTCATAATTAAAACATGTCAGATACATGCAAGTTTTATAAGAATCACTAATATATGGAATAAGTGAGTAATAGCCAAAGCAAATGATAATAAATATTTGAACTCAGAATTAAGGTTATCAGAGAGGAGGAAAAAGGAGAATTGTAGGAAATCAATGGACTACAGTAAAGGGACATTGGTACTTTTGTATTGAGAATGGTGTTATAGAATTAGAAGTGTTGTGAAATTGTACTCCTAAGACATATATAGTTTATGAATCATTGCACTATAGCACTTTTGTCCTGTTGTTCATCGATTTGCTCAAGTGGGCACCAGTAATGTCTCTATTGTGAGACTTGTTGTTACTGTTTTTGGCATATTAGATATGCCACAGGTAGCTTGCCAGACTCTGCCATAGCCAGTCTCTGCCATAGAACTTTCTACTCCAAATATAATTTCTACACCAAATAGCAATTTTTACCTTAATTTCAGGCTCTAACTCTACAGTTCTTCTACATAGCATCATATTCTTAAGTTCAAAAGAATTAACTATTAATAACCATTAATGCTTTTCCAATAGGAGATTTTAGATGGAGAATTTCAATTTCTCAGTAGACGCAACATCCTGATTAGAAATCTTGGGGCTGGAGTGATAGCACAGTGGGTAGGGCATTTGCCTTGCACGCAGCCGACCCGAGTTTGATTTCCAGCATCCCATCCCATATGGTCCCTCAAGCACAGCCAGGAGTAACTGCTGAGTGCAAAGCCCTGAGTAACCTCTGTGCATCGACAGGTGTGACCCAAAAAGGAAAAAGACAAACAGAAATCTTTGTTTAAACTTTTCCAGAAACACGTTCCAAAAACACCTAAACATTTTAAATTGTGGATTGCATATCACTGACCTCTGTGATGGGGCTGCTTGCCCAGGTTTAAAACTTGTGCTTTTAACCTGAGTCTAACGTTTGAGTACTCAACACAGACAGACAGACAGAAAGACAACAAAATCGCATGTACATGTGCACATGTTTGATGGATCGATCTGACCCTACAAGAATGGCAGGGAAAAAAGACTGATAGACTGAGAAAGGAAGGCCAGTCCCCAGGGTAAAAATTCCCTGTCGTCCTATGGGATTGTTCCCTGTTTCTCAGTCTAACTAGCCTGTCTCCTGCTTATTAAAATTGGGTCACAAAAGCACCTTTGCTATATAAAGCCGGCAAAATAAATTATGACAGTTATTGTAAACCTAAAGTGGTCAAATGTTGACCAAGTTTTTACTTTGACTTCAAAAAAGTTCTTAATTATCTTAAATAATAAAATCTCTGCACTAGACCTGGACACTTTAACAATTTCACACTGCAAACATGTTTTCAGACACACACACACACACACACACACACACACACACACACACACACACACACACACACACAAACAGCCATTGGCACTCACTAAACTTTTAAATAACAGCGTAAGAAAACACCAGTACAAATTTTCTCTCTGCACTGTTTCACAAAAGCTTTTGTTTTTTAACTAGGACTGTTAAAAACTAGGAGTTCAGCTAACTCCTGCCAGGCCAGGAAGTTTTATCAAACAGTGCCCCATTCCTGGGTTGTCCCTGGGGCAGTGGGGATGTCTCCCACACTCTCTGACCAGCTACCCTCCAGTGTGCAGTGCATTTTGCATTCACACTCACCATCCTCTCTGGGAACAAAGGATCAGGCTCATGCTGAGGAGCCTCTTCCTACTCAGAGTCAGACTGGGAAGGAACCAGGGTGGTGGTAATTGCCCCATAGGTGCCTCATTCATCTGCAGGAATCAAGTCCCCTATCTGATGGGCATGATGCAATTCTTTTCCACAGTTCTAAATCTAACTGATCTCTATTTCTGAGCTCAAACCAATAATAATACTTATGTACCCTCTCAAGGAGGCATCACACTATTTGTTCCTTCAAAGGCAGACCAGCTACTTCTGTCAGAGAGTTTAAAATATCAATATAAACCCCTTCCTGTGATGTTACAGAAGTGCCCATCAGCCTTTTTTTTCTCCAATCTGTTGAGAGGTTATGCAAGCTCAGTGCAACATTTTCCCTCCCAGTTTCTGCTGTACTGGTTTTTACCTTCAAACCTACACGTTGGGTGCCAGATGTTGCGTGAACAATTGGTCAGTCAGAGGCACTGAGACAAGGAACACGAGAGAAATTATATTTCATGGAGGGCCACAGGACTCGCTCTGATCCTGTGACTATCATTATCTGATCCTATGAATCATTACCTCAATAAATATAAAAGTAAACTCTATGAATGTACAAATATGAAAACTGGAAAATAAATTGAATCTAGTGAGGACAGTAAAGACATGCAAGACTCTTCAATATTCCTAGTGAAGGCAAACTTTTACTTTTTAATGAAATGAAAATAATTATAGAGTAAAAACATTCACAAGGAACCAAAATCCCAATCTGTTTTTATTTTATTAAAAAGAACAAAATAAGTTAAAATTCACCGAAATTCAAAAACTTTTCTCATCAAATGGCATTAAGCAAGTGAAAAAGCAAGGTACATCTTGGGAGAAAATATTTGCAAACATGTTTTTAAATAAAAACCATCTCAAAAGTTAAAAATAAACTCTCACTACTCAAAAAGAAGACAATTGTTAAAAATAAGAAAAATAAGTTAAAAATAAGAAAATAAAATAAAATAAGTTAAAAATAAGAAAAAATCCAGAGTCACTTCACCAAAGATGGTAAGACTATGAAAAGGTGCTTGACAGCATTTGTGATTGATACAAATGAAAACATCAATGAGATACAACGACACATGATTACAAAGACTAAAATTTTAAAAGATTGACAATATACATGTTGGCAGGAAAGTGGAGCAACTGCACTTTCATATGTTGCTGGTGGAAATAAAAAATGATACATGCAGTTTAGAAAACAATTTGGTGAATTCAAAAAAGTTAAATTCAAACTATGCAATCCAAATATGTTATATATATATAAAATGAAAATATGTATCAACTCAAAGAATCTAAAACTAGAAATAAAATAGCTTTTCATAACAACCAGCACTAGAAACTATTAAATTTTTTATTTTGAAGCTCTAAACTAGGGAATACTCAGACAATAAAAAACACCACTATTACTAATCAAAAGGCTCAAATTTTTTCTTAATGCAAAACTATGAGTGAATATCAATATCACTTTGTTGAGAGAGAATTCTTAAAGATAAGGTGCTTCTCACGGCTGCTCTCCACATGCTTGGGCCAAGTCTCACCCATTACTGAATCCCCAGAAAACCCAGGTATGCAGGACTTTGTGACAAAGAACTCTGGGTTCAATGGGATGAGGAAGGGAGATCCTCTGCTTGTACCCCCTTGTCTCTGGTGATTAAGCAATCCTGCCCATCAGCCATCTCTGGCTGGCACCAGATAATCTCATCAAAGGCCACCATCCAGATCACATGTCCTTCTCTCCCAGAAGGAAGCATAACATGACACTCGCCACGACCATGCCACTGGACCCCGTGCCAGGCTGTTTCACTTGGGGTGCCCCAGACAGAGGCGGGTGAGACCCATCTGCACCCCAAGGGAACTACCCCAGCATCCCAAAACCACCACGCTCACAGTTGCTTTCTACATGCTCGGGCAGAGCATCAGCCACGAGTGAATCAATTCTTGGACCTTGAGGCCACAAATACTAGACACTTCATAACACATACCCTACCCATACTCCAAGATTACCATACCACATTTGATAGGGTTCAAAGTAGGAAGCAACCAATCTTAGAGGGAAATAAACTTTTTTTTTTTTTTTTTTTTTTTTTACAGATCACGATCACGAAATCCCATTAATCACCGATTTCTCGGGCGGGCTTAGTAACCTCTCATTTTGTCCCTTCCCTGAGATCTTATATGTCTATCTCGACTCGGCCCTCCCAACAATGTCGCACTGGAGGCTCTTTCAGGGTCAGGGGAATGAGATCTAGCTTATTACTGGATTTAGCATATGGATACACCATGGGAAGCTTGCAAGCCTGTCCCATGAGGGCAGGAAACTCTCAGAAACTTGCCAGTTTCTCCCAGGGGGAGAAGTAGGCTACAAGCTATCGCATGGCCGCAAAGCAGCCACGCTTCTGAGAGCTTGCTTTTAAGTCTCTCTCTGGATGTTGGCTGTTGATGGGATTACACAAACCTAGGTTCCTCTGCCGGTACCTTCATGCGTTAGGCCTGTCCGAACATGTGGAGAGGGGCCTCGAGCATGGCTGTAGCTAGGTTCCAGTGGTCCTCGGCCGCCGGGAGCTCTGCTCGGTGTCGGGAGGGAAGCCGGAGTCCATCCCCTCTGAGGGGATATCTATATCTATATCTATATCTATATCTATATCTATATCTATATCTATATCTATATATTTTTTACAGACATATATGTAAAAAGCACACAAGGCTCAACCCTTAACAATATAAGTGCTCTCTTATAGAAAGGTTTAAAGGCCTGGGTGAAATACAATCTCTACACTATTTCCTCTAAGGATACTTTTTTTGTTGCATTTTCTTCAGTGGTTTTGCATAACAAGCAATGCGAAATATATTATTTCAGTTCTACTTGGGGGCAGGGATTGAGGTTTGGGATGGAAACATCTGAAATATGGTGGTTGGAAGGTGTAATAGTGGTGGGATTGGTTTTTGAAAATTAAATGTAATGAAATCACTGTCACTGTCACCCCATTGCTCATCGATTTGTTTGAGCGGGCATCAGTAACGTCTCTCATTGTGAGACTTATTGTTACTGTTTTTGGCATATGGAATGCACCACGGGTAACTTGCCAGGCTCTGCCGTGTGGGTGCAATACTCTCGGTAGCTTGCTGAGCTCTCCGAGAGGGACAGAGGAATCAAACACAGGTCGGCTTCGTGAAAGGCGACCTCCATACCACTGTGCTATCTTTCCAGCCCATTTTGAACTACTTTACAAAATTAAAAATCTATAAGAAAAGACAAGCTTCTATTTATACAAAACTTAGATAGTTATGTTAGAAGTTATATCCAAGGGTCTAGTAACGAGATGTCAGAAGTGATTGCTCACAAGAAGTCATTAAAAAAAAATGTTTAAAAAACATTCTACATCTCGGGGCTGGAGAGATAGCACAGCGGGTAGGGCGTTTGCCTTGCACGCGGCCGACCCGGGTTCAAATCCCAGCATCCCATATGGTCCCCTGAGCACGGCCAGGGGTGATTCCTGAGTGCATAGCCAGGAGTAACCCCTGTGCATCGCCAGGTGTGACCCAAAAAGCAAAAAAAATAAATAAATAAATAAAAAAAAAAACATTCTACATCTCAATTTTAAGACAGTTTATACTTATAAATCAACTTACACATATCTAATAAAATATTGACTTGTAAATATAAAAATTAGTCAACATATTTCATATCAACTATACCATAATAAATGAAAAAATATTTAGTTGTGTTTGAAATGTTTTTTGTAAGCAAATATTCCTAACATATCATAAAATTGGTAATGTCTTAAGGCATGTAAAAAAGTCCATAATCAATTTTAACATTTTGAGGTTTGTTGACAAATTACCTATGTGTTCAATAAGGAAATCAATAACTTTATGTGTATTTTGCAAGCAGAGTTTTATTTTTTTTCTATTTTGGCTGTACTTCTCAGTGTTATCTATGTTTATACATACACTTAATCACAAAAGAAAATGGCATTGTGTCAAGTTATTTTATAAATAAATTCACATACTTACATTTTTCTTATACCTTATATAAAACATTCTACTAGAAAGTGTGGGATCAACATCCCTTATTTACAGGCTCTGAAAAATTTCTCCTAAACTTTTGTTCACTCACTGATGTTCTGACACCAGATTGTACTGACAACAAGTAGATTCAGTGTATCTTTGCCCGAACATTCTGCAATTTCCTTTACATTCTGCAATTTTTAGTTAGCAAGTTGAGAAACTTGCCATAGTATGAGTATTTATACTCCAAAAAAAAATTCAATTGCTAAAAATACTTTGATCTATCCCCAAAACATACTTTACTAACACCATTGAGTTCACACACTCACTCTGGGAAAGTTAAGTGGCACTAGAACTTAAAAACAAGATAATAAAATACGTATATTTTTGTAAACTCTTGTATTCTGCTTAGATATCAAAGGTGATGAGGTAAGACAAGGTAAATGTAGTTAACCTTTAGATAATTTTTCACTAGGTGTTTGTTAGGTCTTTTTGTGTAATATGAAAGGATCACATTATACATTGCCACAAATACAAATGTCAGTTATGAATATGAGAATGAATAAGCTACTTAAAAATGTGGGTTTTCTTTGGTTTTTGGGTCACACCCGGCAATGCACAGGGGTTACTCCTGGCTCTTCATTCAGGAATTACCCCTGGCCGTGCTCAGGGGACTATATGGGATGCTGGGATTAGAACCCGGGTCGGCCGCGTGCAAGGCAAATGCCCTACCCGCTGTGCTATCGCTCCAGCCCCAAAAATGTGTTTATTTTTAATAGGGCTATGCCCAGTGGTGCTTGGTGGGTGGTTACCTAGGACTATTCACAGAGATGCTTAGTCTGAGTCTGATGGTTTAGTACTTGACCTGCCTGTGCCTGGGTACCACCAAGGCTGCACCTGTGCTCTGTGAGCCATTGGGTGCTGGAGATCAAACTAGGTGTCTCATATGGATTAGGAATGCTTTCAACTGTTTGAACCATTTCCCTAACTCCACTTCATCGTTTTCTTTTAATTTAAAAGACTAGCAACCAATTTTAAAGGTAGAATGGAGAAGAATTATATAATATTTTTGTAGCATGCTTAAGTGTCTACAATGAACCCTGTGCTCAAGAGAGGGACCATAATAAAAGTTCATGGATGAAAGTATGGAAGAAGAAGGCTGGTGGGAAAATTCAATAGGTTGAGCACATGGTTTGTATATAGGGGACAAGGTTTAATACCTGACATCACTTTGATCGCCCTAAAACAGCCAGGCTGAATTCCCAATTTGAAACTGGGGGTAACCCCTGACCACCATCAGATGTGGACCCCCAAACATAAACACACACAAAAAGTGAAGCAGTGGAGAGAAATTATTTGAAAATCTTTAGATAGTCAAGGAAACTTGATGAATAAAATGAAATTAAATAATAGAGTTAGAAATCATTTATGTAAAAAAAGAAAAATTCACATTACGCTAGGAATAAAAAAGGTAAAGGATCTTTTTTTTTGCCATTTTTTTGCTTTTTCTGGGTCACACCTGGCAATGCACAGGAGTTACTTCTGGCTCATGCACTCAGGAATTACTCCTGGAGGTGCTATGGGATGCTGGGAATCGAACCCGGGTTGGCCATGTGCAAGGCAAATGCCCTACCCACTATGCTATTGCTCCAGCCTCCCCAAAAAAGGTAAAGGATCTTAACAGACAGAGAAACCAAACAGCTACAATACCAAGAAATTGAGTGTATCTTGCCAATACATAGAGATTGTAATATTAAATGTAAATAAGAAAAAACAATGAGATAAAGAGATTATAATCAGCTCAAAGAAAAATAGATATCAGCAATGAGAATACATGAAAAAGAGGCACCTTATCAAAAAGTAGATTTTATAGAAAAGTATGAACAAATGGAATAAAAGCATTAGTGGAAATCAGATGATTAACCTGCTTACCAACTTTTTAAAAATTATTTTTTCATTGATTTATCATATATTAATTCAATTTTACATTTACTGGATCACTGATAAACTGTTTTCATTACTTAATAATGTACACCAGGTTTCATATAATCTTTAAAGATAAAGAAATACATTTTACTCTTAAGTTTTCGAATCTAGTTGAGTAAAAGGTATGTTGACAGAGTTAATACAATAGCCTCAGTGGTCTGTGCTGGTAGATTTGGGAAACAAAAACAGTGTTACAATTACTTATAACTTCATAAAAAATATGGTAAAGTTGCAAATTTGGATTTATTATGATCAAGATTACAACAAGTATAGTAGAAAGGGATGTAAAGATAATAGAAGGACATAGGAAGGGGCTGGAGCGAAAGTAGAGCTGGTAGGGCATTTGCCTTGCATGCGGCCGACAGAGGTTCGATTCTCAGCATCCCATATGGTTCCCTGAGTACGGCCAGGAATAGTAATTCCAGAATGCAAAGCCAGGGGTAACCCCTGTGCATCGCCAGGTGTGACCCAAAAAGAAAAAAAAAAAGACATAGGAAGATCTTATTTATAAAAACACCTTCAGGAAATTTAGGAATAGTAATGTTCTTGAGACAGGCAGACTGTTAAAAATTTCTTTTTCTTAAAAGTAGGTAAATCTTAATTTCGGTAGCGGATCATTGCGAGG
Organism: Sorex araneus; assembly: GCF_027595985.1. Taxonomy (NCBI): domain Eukaryota; kingdom Metazoa; phylum Chordata; class Mammalia; order Eulipotyphla; family Soricidae; genus Sorex; species Sorex araneus. Next base: position 61,767,244 of record NC_073306.1, read on the forward strand.
GATTGCTAAAGTATAATGAAGTGTGCTCTATCCAAGTGTATTCAGTACCTCTCCTTATGCTTGTGAGGTTTCCAGTTGATCTGCAGATTACTTATTTCTCAAGATTTTTATTTAACTTTCTGTGTACTTAAATGCCTCACTTATCTTTGAACCAAGACGGATTAACACATTTTGATATAATCATCTTTTTATTCAATGTTCTTTCTCTTTAAGGCCTAATTAAATCCATTTTTCTATTTTCCCATTGTTCAAGTTTTCCAAAGAATTTTACTTTGATACTCGTATTGTGGGATGTATTAAGTTATTTCTTCAATTGCTGATGCAATGATTTTAAATATTCTGTGAAGCATTTTCATTCACCCACAAAATAAAATGTACTGAGATCTTTGTTACTTGACAGAATTAGTTGTTCATAGTCTAATGTGCCAGTTAAAATATGAATGCATATTTCCCACTTTTTCTAAAGTCTAGGATTAGCAATTTTAATTTGAACTGTTTCATTCATAAACCTTCAACTGGAAGAAGACAAGCTATAGAATAGATGACAGAAGTTAATACATCTGAAGATATATTTTAAAGACATTTAACAACTGAATAAAATATTTTTATGAATAAGACCATATTTATTGTAGCTTCTTTTCTCAAATAAAAGCCAGCGTTCTCTTTATAAATGTGCAAAATAAAATGATAATGAAAATAAAGAAAATGTGTCTTTGTCCACACACTCTTACTTGCTAGACTTGTGATTTTATCCAGAAAAAAACAATTATCTTCTCAATATTAACAAATATTTTTAGATTTTGTAGCTACCATGCTGAGATTTAGTCAAGATAAATGAATAAAAAAACTTATGTTTCCAATTAAAATGTTAACTTTTCCCTGATACATTTGAAGAACTTTGTGCAAACTAAATCTAATTTATGAGAGAAAATAAATCTAATCTTAAAACTTCCATTGATGTACTTTCACTCAAATGTTTCCTGAACCAAGAAATACAGTTTTAAAAAATTAATCACTATAAGTATTATGTTTTATAATTTATTGTGGACACTGTTTTAAGATTTTTTGATTAATAAATGAGTACTGTGTTATAGTCTAATCCTAAATTCTTCATGACATTTCTTTCTTCCTCAGTGCCTATATTTATGTTCTCTTTCTTCCTAGCATATACAATATTCTCCTCCTTTCTCACTCCCATTAGATACCCCTCATTGTCTGGAATGATTTGGAATAATATTGTCTGGAAAATATTAAATTTTGTTTTAAAATCACCTCCTTTGTGAAGATATCTAGATCCACATCCAATAACCCTCTCTGGGCAAAACTTGCTTAATAATAATTTATTTAATTAATTCTATTTATGGACTCAGCACATTCAATTTTACCAAAGGCATGTTGTCTTGATAGATCACTAATTAGAATGACTCTAACATCTTAGTTAATTTCTGAGTCTTAATTGCCTTTTTTGATAGAGTTGAAATAGGTTATTTGTAGTTTTGACTCAAGGAGGCATATTATATTCATCAAACCTATGACAGAAATTTTATTAAAATAAATAATTTATCTTTTGCGGCTATGCTACTGCTGTTCTTGTTGCTATTACCAGTATAACAGTAATAATAGTGGATTTCTAGTTACTAGCTTTGCAGAGTAAGTGCAGAAATTGCCCTATTGGGCGCCAGATGTGTATCTACTAAAAATGAAATATGAAGGGGTTGTGTAGCGGCTCTCTCTCTCTCTCTCTCTCTCTCTCTCTCTCTCTCTCTCTCTCTCTCTCTCTCTCTCTCTTTCTCCATCGCTTGCATTCATTAGTCTCCAGCCACTTCCCCCACCCCAGGGAGGCCAATGACAATGGGCAGGTGAAGGAAAGAACAAGGGCCAGGCAGGCTGGTTGGTATCAGTTGCAAGTTATTCCATTCCCATCTCTGTTTTCCTCTTATTCTCCCCCTGCTTCTTCCTCCCCATGCTCTTTCATTCTCTTTCTCGATCCCCTTTCATTTTCCTTCTGGCCCTCCCATTCGCCTTCTCACTCCTGGCTTTCAATCCCGCAGCTCACTCTTACAGCCTAGTTAAATCCCAAACCATAAGGAGTTGAGGCTTACACACAGGTGTGGTGACAATCAATATGGCTAAAGTCTTTCCATCAGGGTAAGCCTCTTTTAGGACAGATACTCATTCAGCAGGACGACCTGCCTAAGAGTGGAATCCCATGGGTGTCTTTCTCCTCTCCTTGTCCAACAGACATATAGGCATTCACAATATCAATTATTTTGTATGAACACAGTAAGAGACACATTAAGCTTATAGAATTGCTCTCCTGGGGTCATCTCAATCTCAGACTACAGTGCTCAGGCCAGATTAGTCTTTCCTATCCCTAGCAGGGTCCTAATATCATCATTACTTTTGGATCATAACAATATTTGTCAATGACCATGCTCCCAACTTATAGTTGAGTGTTGTGGTGCTTTGGTCTGGCCCATTTTGATGCCAGGATAGCTCACAGCTTGCCCTGGGTCCATTCAGTCCCTCGTCGGGACCCTGTTTTTGAGGTGCTAGGAACTAAGGGCAACTGAGTTTTATGTCAAGGAAGCAGATGCTCTGGAGTTCATATTGTTCGGAGACAATTTACCCCCAAGTTACAAAAGCATAATATTAACTGTCTTCTTTTGTCCATACAAAAAGGACATTGCTTTAAACTAAACTATTCAAAAGATATACGGAGAGGAGAAAGACAATGTTTCACTCATAAATATAAAATCATAGATTTCTGAGGAATCTGACTTTACAAGTTAACAGAGTCTGATTAGGGGAAAAGGTGATAGACCGGTTGGGGATGAAAGCATAGAAAGGAGTTTACAGATAAACATAGTGGAATAGAAGTGCTGTAGGAGCACTGTGATGAGATAACCTGATAAAGTGAAACTCTCTGTAGCAAGGGAGAAAGGACAAACCAATGATAACCTACATTGCCCCACTCCATTTCTGTTTTTTTCTTATTATAGTGTCTAGACCAATTTGTAAAACTTAGTATGTAACTAAATTACTTTCATATATATTTTTCTATGTATCCAGTAAATGCATGATTAATCATGGAAAGCTATGGACACTTTTCTCAAGGCAATTCTGTACCCTCAAAGATTGAGTACTCTCAAGGTTAGGATTGGAAACTGACTCATTTAGGCAAATGATTAAAACTGAGCTGGAAATATTAACTACATCTACTAATGTGATGTTACTATAAATTTGGTGGTGGGTGCAATGAAACATAAAAATAGAGAGATGTGAACATATAATCTCTAAATTTTGTAGAGTTAAAATATGATGATAAAAGTTGATGTTTATTCAAAAAAATAAGTATTTTTCCTGTAGAGTTATAATCCATTGTTCTTCTTAGACCATAGTACAACACGGTACTTAATAAAGATGTTATCTAAAATCATGAATAAAATATGAAAGCTAAAAAGAGTCTTAGCTGATTAAGTTTCATAATTAATATTTTAAAGACTTAAAGGGAAATAGTCTTTACCCTTAATAGTTTTTACCCTTTCATTTAACTTTATTACAAAAATATCCTGCAGACAGGTACTTTTATAATAGAGCAGAATCATAACTGCCATTTAGGAATGTTTAATACAAAGGCCACACTCAGGTGAGGTTAGATGAGCTTGGACAAAATAAGATAATACTAAAATTCACTGTATGTTTCCCTGATAAATAAGTCATGATATGAAAATAATTATTTTATGTACCTGCTGGTCCTTATTTTTGGGTAGATGGGGGATAAAATTTCTGTTCATTTCTTTTCAACATTTCTTATGGGGGCCATCTCTTTCTTTCTTTCTTTCTTTCTTTCTTTCTTTCTTTCTTTCTTTCTTTCTTTCTTTCTTTCTTTCTTTCTTTCTTTCTTTCTTTCTTTCTTTCTTTCTTTCTTTCTTCCTTCCTTCCTTCCTTCCTTCCTTCCTTCCTTCCTTCCTTCCTTCCTTCCTTCCTTCCTTCCTTCTTTCTTTCTTTCTTTCTTTCTTTCTTTCTTTCTTTCTTTCTTTCTTTCTTTCTTTCTTTCTTTCTTTCTTTCTTTCTTTCTTTCTTTCTTTCTTTTTTTGCTTTTTGGGTCTCAGCTGGTGATGCTCAAGGGTTACTCCTGGCTCTGCACTCAGGAATTACCCCTGGCAGTGCTCACAGACCATATGGGATGCTGGGAATTGAACCTGGTTTGGCCGCGTGCAAGACAAACACTGTGCTATTGCTTCAGCCCCGGGGGTTATCGCTTTCATTGTTGATTTTTGTCATATTTTTAAATAGCATTAGTATTAATGCCTTTTGTCATATGTGTGATGTAAGAATAATTTCCCCCACTCAGTAGTACTTCTTTTAGATTTAATGGCAGTTCTTTTGCAACACATAAATCTTACAGTTTGATGCCATCCAATTTATTTATTTTTGTTTCCCTTGTCATTTGAATCAGTACCCAAATACATTAAAGATGCAGTATCTTAGGATGTTCTCCTTGTGTTTGAATCAATGTCGTTATAATTTTAGTCCAACATTTCAGTTTCTTATTTATTTTTAGTTAATTTTGTTCATAGTGTGTGAGAAAGTGATAAATATTTCATTTTATATTCCCAGTTAGCTCTCAAGTTTTCCCTGCACCACATTTTGGTAACATTAATTTGAACATTTAAAAATTATTCTTTTGCACTTCACTCCTTTATCATAAATTAACTATCGTATTTATGGGGTTTACCATTTACTGTGTATCTATTTTGATTGCAGTGTGTAGAGTTTCAATCACCAAAACTCTGAGGTATAGTTTGAAATCAGAGGGTGTGATTTCTTTCTTCTTTTTCCCCCCCTAGATTATTTTGGTTATTCTTGGTCTTTTATGGTTCCATTAACATTTCAAGAACACTTGTTCCGTTTTCTGATAGATTTAAGAACACTGTCCAGAACAGACAGAGGGGGACAAAGACAAATAAAGTGAAGGAAGTCGAAGCTTATCGAGGTATGCTCCCAGACTAAATTCTACAAACATATGATAAGGCCAGTGAGAGCTGCATCCTGGGAGATATTAGGGGGCTTTGAAGTTGTCTTAGGCAGTAAAAGGGGAGACAGGAACAAAGACCAAGGAACCACGAAGCTTGGTCTGGCCTATTATTTGTAGGGGATGGATGTGAGGAAACATGAAATGTGGCCTGGTGGTTTCCTATCACCAGGTGGGCCATAAGACCTGTCTTCTGTGTTTGGGGCAGGGTGATCTTTGATTCTGGTGGTGTCATTATTTCATCCACCAGCCACCATTCGGTCCCAAGCTAACCTTACATTTTCTTAGAAAAATTAAATATTATTCCTTGGGTACTCTAGCCATTTTTACAATGTTACTCCATACTATCCCGTGTTTTTCTATATTCTTGTCTTTTCTGTTTCAATAGTGACTTATAGTTTTCTTAAATTTGTGAGATTTTGCAATATTAAAAAGTTAAGAAACATCAAAATACTGGAAATAAATCTCCCTCAAAATCCAGCAATTTCACTCCTGGTAGACTAAAAAAATAATAAGACTAATTTTAAAAGGTAGGTATGCACCTTCATTTATTGCAGCACTTTTTACAGTAAGATGTGGCAATTATCCATATACTTAATAACAAAAAGTGGATATGGATAATGTTGTGTCCAAACCTACAATTAAGTACTTTTCAGCTAACACAAAAGATGAACTCTCCTTTTGCAATAATCTGCATGGAACTAGAGGGGGATCATGGTAAGCAGAAGTTAAAAGGAAAAAGACAAACATTGCATTCACTGTCATTGTCATCCCGTTGCTCATCGATTTGTTCGAGCGGGCACCAGTAACATCTCTCATTGTGAGACTTATTGTTACTGTTTTTGACATATGGAATGCACCACGGGTAGCTTGCCAGGCTCTGCCGTGTGGGCACAATACTCTCAGTAGCTTGCCAGGCTCTCCGAGAGGGGCAGAGGAATCGAACACCGGTCGGATAGAACACCAGTCGGCCACATGAAAGGCGAACACTCTACCGCTGTGCTATTGCTCCAGCCCAACATTGCATTATCTAACTACATATGTGAAATCAAAAAGCTAAGCAAAGAAAGAATTAAAAAAAGTGAAATAATACTTGGACTCATATCACAGAACTGAGGTTAACAAAGGAGAAGAAAAGGGGAGGTTAAAGTAGAGAGTGAGACCAGTGGATGTGGTGGAGAGACTCTCGTACTTTGATGATGGTTATGTTAAAATATATTTAAAGGGATGCTACTGAATCCCTAAAACATACACAGTCTTGTAAACCAGTGCTACCTCAAAAATGAAAAATTAAAAAGTGATAAAACTCCTAAGTTGCCAGAAGATAACTATCCAGTTTATATGACTAAAATACTATATTCTCAAGAACATATAAAATCAGATAACAAAGCTTGATAAATTTTCAAAAGGATAAAAAAATAAAATGGCAACTGAATACAAAAATATAAATCTCCTGGAATTTCTCAAGTATGTTTTATTGTTTTCCAACAGTGGTAATATTTTTTTCTGCTTTTATAAAACAGATTTGCTCAGTAATCAACAGCATATTTTTTAGAATTTACGTTATTTTACTCAGAAACTTTAAAACCAATTTTGTTATAGGTAGATAGATAGATAGATAGATAGATAGATAGATAGATAGATAGATAGATACAGACTGGAGCGATAGCACAGCCGGTAGGGCATTTGCCTTGCATGTGGCCGGCCCAGGTTGATTCCTCTGTCCCTCTCAGAGAGCCTGGCCAGCTACCGAGTATCCTGCCCACACGGCAGAGCCTGGCAAGCTACCCGTGGCATCTTCGATATGCCAAAAAACAGTAACTACAAGTATCACAATGGAGACGTTACTGGTGCCCGCTCAAGCAAATTGATGAACAACAGGTTGACAGTGATACAGTGATACATATATGTAGCATGTATCACTGTCATCCTGTTGCTCATTTATTTGGCTGGAACTAACCACAAATGTGTCAGGGCTCAGGTTAGGTAAAATAGAGAAGAGACCGGTATGACAATAATAGCTGGGAATGATCATGCTGGACAAGATCTGAGGGTTAAAAGTAGGTAGAGGGATTTTCTTGATAATATTTCAGTATTAATATTGCAAACCACAATGCCCAAAAGGGGAAGAGTAAGAGAGAGAGGGAGAGGGGGGAGAGAGAGGGGGGAGGGGGGAGAAAGAGAGAGTCAGAGAGAGAGAGAGAGAGAGAGAGCCTGCCATAGAGACAGGGGGTTGGTGCTGGGGTGGGGGTTGATGGGAGGGAACCTGGGGATCTAAAGTGCATTGTCAGGAATGATTTCATAGCACACAGTCAGGGGTAAGTCCCAAGCATAGCTGGTTATAAGCCCCAAATAATAAAACCCAAATCCTTATATAGGGATTTGGGGAATATTACATGATTGACAGGTTTGAGGCTATGAGTTTATTACCTATTGGTAAAACTGCTTGGGGCCTTTTGAATCATGACTTGTGGTTATGATGGCCCCCAATAATCACTTGGGGGTTAGCTCAGGTACACTGGAGGTCAGGTACCACCGAGGATGGTTCCTATAAAAAAATTAAATGTCACTGTGTCACTGTCATCCCTTTGCTCATCGATTTGCTTGAGCGGGCACCAGTAATGTCTCCATTGTGAGACTTGTTGTTACTGTTTTTTGGCATATCGAAGATGCCATGGGTAGCTTTCTAGGCTCTGCCATGCAGGCGAGATACTCTCAGTAGCTTGTTGGGCTATCCGAGAGGGGCAGAGGAATCAAACCCCGGTCCTCTACGTGCAAGGTGAACGCCCTATCCTCTGCACTATTGTTCCAGCCTCTAACTAGTCTAAGCCCTTAAATTTCATCTTGCTAGAACTGATTTTAAAAAAAGTAATTGAATTAAAACATCGAGGAAAGAAAATCTGTACACACAAAATACATTCTAGCACACAAATTAAGGGTATAATATGTTCTCTAACATCATGCTGTCTTATATTGTGTTTCTTAAATATAGCTCATTCAGTCATCTTCTAATTAAGCTATTATTCCCACCTCCTTCCCAAACTTATGGACAGTTTTAAGAAAATGCTTAATTTGTACAAGTTGTAATGAAATTTAATTTTCATTTATATAAGATTTCACTGTTTATAAACCACTCAAAATTATAGTTTACAAGTGAGATTTGTCAGAAAGAGAGGGACAGACATAGAATGATTGAACTCATTTGTGGAATATAAAATAACATATTATGAGACTGACACACAAAGACAGTAGAGAGAGGGTTAGAAATATTGCTCCATAGTTGGTAGCTTGCCTCATGAGATGGGGGAGAAGGCAGCCGGAACAGAGAGGGGATCACTAAGTCAATGATGATTGGAGGGATCATTTGGGATGGGAGATGTATGTTGAAAGTAGATAAAAGACCACAAACATGATGGCCTCACAGTATCTATACTGCAAACCATAATGCCCCAAAGCAGAGAGAATGGGGGAACTTGTCTGCCATAGAGGCAGAGTGAGGGGTGGGATGGAGGAGGTATTTGTTTTTTGTTTTTTGAGTCACCATGAGATAACAGTTACAAAAAAGCATCCATGTTTGAGTTTCAGTCACAACAAAGATCGAACTCCCATCCCTCCACCAGTGCACAGTTTCCACCATAAAAAATTCAAAGTATAGAAATATAATTGATGCACAACTGTCTGGGAATATTTGAGGTACACAAAATAACACATCCAGAAAATTATGACAAAGTTAAGGTTCTAATAGTTATATTACTTCCAATATTCATTTGTAATCTTTTCATTCCTCTGTTAACCATAATCACACAACTACTGATTTGTCTTTGCAAAGATGAACTTAAATCTTATAGGACTTTCCGTATATTAAATTGTAGAGCTTGTATGTATATTTTGCCACTCAGCATAATTTAAAAATTATCAATATTATTTTATAGATATATCACCATTTTTCCTATTCCTGAGATAAAATTTACATGTAGCATGCTACAAATTTGATTTCCCAATGTAAATATTCAATGCATGTATACATTGCAAAATAATAGCCATATTAACATTAGTTAATAATTCCATAGCTTTATATGAATGCAATATTTAATGGGGTCCACACCCAAAGGTTCTGGGTGGAGGAGTGAGGATGTGGGACAACTATTGATGAGTGTGAGGTTTTGTGCTTGGGCTGGCAGAGATCACGAGTTACCTAGACTATACCAGGCAGTGCTCAAATGAACAGATTATGCTGACGATTAAACTCAGGATCTTATACATGCAAAACATTATCCTCGACAATTTGACTACTTGGACATAACAGACATTTTTATTTGTGAATAGTAACAACAATTAAGATCTATATCCTTAACAACTTCCAAGTATCATTAATTGTGCTGTACATTATATCCATAGATTATTTGTACTATGACTGAGACTTCATATTCTTCTCCATTATATGTTTTTTTCCTTCCCTCTCTAGCACTTGATAATTTCTTACTACTTTCTAAGATGAATGATTTTACATTCTATGTATAAGTGATATCATGCTATGCTTGTCTTTCTCTGTAATTTGCTTTAGTTATGATGATATCTGTAAGATTTATCTCCTTGAGCATGGAAGCATTTACTTTTTATAGACAAAGATTATTCTTCTAGTCTTTCTTCATCAAAATATTTTTCTGGTGGCCTACGTGTGAATAGATAGATAATAGATACATACATTAATATGGGTATTACAAAAAATATAAGCATCCAAATAAGTGGTAAAGAACCTGTTTCTTTAGGCTTATGCCAAAAAACTAGAATACCACATCATATGCTAGCTTTGTTTTTGATTTCAGGGTGCACCTCCCACTGTTTTGAATAGTGGCTCTACTAATTTACATTTCCACTGACAAAGTACAGGTTTACCTTGTCTCCACATTATCACAAACACTTTAAAATAGCCTTTCTGTCAGGTCTTTTGTGATCTCATTGTGGTTTTGATTTGTGTTTCTCTGATGATTAATGTTACTGAGAATAGTTCAAGTATCTGTTAGACATTTGAATTTATTCTTTGGGAAAATGTCTATCAAGTCTCTCTGTCCATTTATAAATGGATTTGGTTCTTTTTTCTTTTATATTATATGTACTCATGCACCCTTTATAATCATTGGTAATTAACTCTACTAGATACATTGTTTTCAAATAAATTCTCTCAAGCAGTAGGATTCATTATATGTATATTTTTTACTTCTACTTCTGCTGTGGTAAAGTTTTAAGGTTCCATGTGATAACATTTATATTTTTGCTTTAGTTGTTTATGTTTATGATACATATCCCCCAACTAAACTTCTTCTTATATTCTTTCTCATTATGTTCATCTCAAGTAGATTTATAGTTTCAGGTTTTAATTTATTGATGTTAAATGTATTTCAAATCACAATTATTTATATTATTAAATTGATAGAAAAAAATCATACAGGATGTTATTGCATTATTCTTGTGCATGTAAATATCTTAAATATCAAAGGTTTCTGTTTTTATCTTGAATAATAAAATTATGGTGATATTTGAATGTTTTGTGTTTCATTCCCTCCAGTTCTCTTTAATAAGAATACTTATTTGTATTTTTAAAGAACAATTCTACTATATGAAAGCAGGAAATAAATTATAACTTGTATTTGAATAAGAAAATTTAATGAAACACATCGCAGTAGAATGCTAATTAACTGAAACTCAAAATCTCTAAGCTTTTGTGTTTTATTAATTTTTGGCATGATATTCTGTCTGCAAAAATAAAGAGCAATGTTTAGAAAATTTTCCAAGACTGAATAATATATTGATATGGATGGTATACTAATAGTTTATTCTGCCAATCCTGTCTATAATATATGAAATTATATTATTATGCAGCTATAAAATGATTGTTTCAAGTTTCATTACTAAAATATTTGAATAGATTAACAAGAATTACAGAGGGTTTAATTGCAAACATAAATTAAACAAACTGAATTTTTTCTCCTTGTTTACCCAGTTCAGGTTAAATAAATAGTTTTAGGTTAAATAGCTATTTATATAATCTGAACCTAAGAAAAATCTAACTGCATTGCTTAGGATCAGACTGAGTTAGTCTTTTTGTTTTGGGAGCTGTCAGTTACTTTCTTTGCTATATTCTAGAAGAGATGTTTTTCCTTTAGAATTCATCACAGTAATTCTCACACAGCAGAACTGAGTACCACAAACTTAGGGAAAGTTCTTTTCATACTTTTGATTCATCTACTACCACATCCACTATACCACATGGTTTCTTAGGAAACAGGCATACTGCTAAAGAATGTATTCTTCCCCTACAGAGACTGAATTTTGCAATTGGAATAGACAACTCCTTAGTTCCTTGTTCCTTGGTATCATATGGTCAAATTTTCCTTTAAAAATGCAGCATACTTAGGAAAAATGAAGTTATAAAATTCACTTATAAATGGATAGACATGGAGAGTATTGTGCTGAGTGAAATGAGTCAGAAGGACAGACATAGAATGATTGCACTCATTTGTGTAATATATCACTAATACCCAAGGACAGTATAAACAAGGGCCAGGACGATTAGTCTATGGTTGGAAGCCCACCTCAAGTGTTGGGAAAGATGGCAATTGGGACAGAGAAGGGACCATTATGACAAAAATAGTTGAAAATGATCACTCTGGATAGAAACTGCATGCTGAAACTTGGTAAAGGAATAAACACGATAACTTCTTAGTACCTGTGCTGCAAATCACAGTGCCCAGAAGGAGAGAGGGCAGGGGGAGGGGGGCAGGGAGAGAGAGGAAGAGAAGGAACGTGCCTGCCACAGGGTAATAGACATAGGCTGTTGTGTGTGTATGTGTGTGTGTGTGTGTGTGTGTGTGTGGTGGATGGGGGGGTGGAGGGGGAAATTGAGAAATTGGGATCATTTGTGGTGGGAAATGGACACTGATGGAGGCTTGGGTGTTGGATCAGTATATGACAGAAACCTGATCATGAACAGCTTTGTCACGTGTATCTCACACTGACACAATTAAAAAAAATAGAAATTAAAAAATAAAAATAAATAAAAATGCAGCATGCATATTTATGTAAAACTATTTGACACTTCTAAGTTTGGAGTTTTTGATAAAATGTAAAAGTTGAGTGTACTAAAATAAATACAGTAAATACTTATTTTTTACTTCTTGGTCTAACTAAAAGTTTTGGGGGGACCTATTATTGAATTTATTTGGGTCTCAAATTCTTTATAAAATAATAAGAAATTTTTTTTCAGATAAAAACATGTAAGTAGAATGTATCTTTAATTTTCTCCCAGACTTTAATGGTCTTTGGAAAGATTTTATATGAGACTGTGGGTTTGATTACCTCCTAGACTCACACGCATGGCTCCCCACAACTGCCAGGCTTTGCCCTAATAGCTTCTTTGCATGACCAGAACTTTGTCCCCCATAGTACCGCTAGCTGTGATCCCTATCCACCTACCGTCCCCCTCCCTGCAAAAATTCCCTAGTATACTCTTAATCTTCACTCTCCTGACAAGGATTGTACGACGTCAAGAAGCTTTGCTTATTAGTGATACTATCACTGCCATGAGACTAGAAGATATACCTGCACAATGATTATTCTATTTGCTATTAAACTGAGAGTAACATCAATATAAAAGGATTGTGAAATTAAATGTGAAGCACCAGGGTTTATATCTGAACTACCTTTGTGTGCTGGGCTTCTGATTCCTGCTTCCAAACAGCAAAAATGCAATTTCCCTAGAGATTTCTGAGGCTACACAATTTCACAGAGCTAGAAGTTAATTGTTCGGGACATGGCTGGCACTGTAGGTATAGAAAACTTGTAGACTGTGCATCATAATACATCATGTCATCTCAGGTAGTTATAAAGTTGCCAGCAATTTCAGCTCTAAAATAAATGCTTATGATGTAGAATTTATTGATTTGTCATATATAACATCAAATCTCCAAAAAACAAATCAGTATGTAGAGATGCTTTTCTTTTCATCCAAATGCTTGGGTCAATTTTATTTTTATTGATTTCTTTATAACTGAGGATAAACCATACACTATTATTTTTAAGCCTCAAATATTTTTAAGGATAAGCCATACACTATTATTTTAAGCTTCAAATATTATTTATAAGCTTCAGAACTTCAAAGAATTGTCTGGCCCAGTTCTTTCACATTTTCTATGAAAAACTGTCATTACTTGTGACTAGACAGTTTTGTTTCTTCCTCCCTAATTTGTATAATTTCTATTTCTTTTTCTTGTCTTGTTCAAATTATACTTTAGTTTAATTTTTAGTTACTATAGTTACTATGGCAATGATTGGTTCACATACTATGACAATGATTGGTTCATATACCCAAGAAAATGCAGGGTTTATTTTAATTGTAGTTATATTATTTAGTTTCAATTCCACAATGTAAATTATATTAGGTATATAATTTCAGAACTTCTGATTCAATAGGTAATAAAATTATCAGAAATTTTATAAAAAGTACATTGTTTATTTTTCTTCGAATTCTTTCCTCTCTTTGATAGTAATAACTTTTATGGTGTGATTTTATGCAGTTACTTCATTTTTTTTTTTTTTTTTTTTTTTTTTTTTTTTTGCTTTTTGGGTCACACCCGGCGATGCACAGGGGTCACTCCTGGCTCATGCACTCAGGAATCACCCCTGGCGGTGCTCAGGGGACCATATGGGATGCTGGGATTCGAACCCGGGTCGGCCGCGTGCAAGGCAAACGCCCTACCCGCTGTGCTATCACTCCAGCCCCAACAGTTACTTCATTTTTTTTTCAAAATTGTATCTGCAATTGCTTAGCATAATCATTGAATAATATAATAATCTGAGGACTTATAACTGACCCTCTATCTTGTTCTAAAATGAGAGACTTGTCTTCTCATATATCAATTCTTTACTCCATAATATGAGTCATAAATTTCATGAATGTTTTGGCTAAGAGCCACAATGTTAGTGAGACAGAACTCATCAGTCAAGTCAATTTCTTTTGTGAGATACCACGCTTGATGCAAATAAAATATGCATGTGTTTTTATTATCTACCAGAGTTACTGTGTTGGTAAAATTAGTCTCACTAAGAAATAGGTTACATTTTGTTTGTTCACTTAAAAAATTTGTTTTGAATAATGAAAGACATCCAGAGATTGAAAAATAAACTAAAATTTTATGCTGTCCAAGATTGAAACTGAACCTTAAATATGTGACCCTTTATTGACTTATTACAATTTTTCCACATTAACTTTCAGCTTTATTAGTATTTATCTACATTTTATACCATTACTTAGGATAGGACACTATGCAGGAACTGTAAATATTGGATAATGAAACAATGCTATGTGCTTCCATTCATTTATCAATTTGTGCAAAGAGATCATTCTTTTGATGTGATTAACAATTCCTATTCCTTAAAAAAACAACGTTTTTAATATCACTTAATGAGCTGCTACACATAGTTAAATAGTTATTTGAATAAAAATAATCTAAACAGTCTAAAAAAGCACACGAAAATGTGAAGTATACAGAGTTGAAGATGGCTCAACATAATTTAAAAGGAATAAGATGTGGTATGAACTGCTACTCAAACGCATGATTTATTTACTAGGAAAATCAAGACTTGCATTTATCTTCCCAGTGAATTCTAAAGAGTGCAACCAGTTTTCCCTAAAAACTCATTAAGGGAAGCAAACTCTGTCACACCCTATATGGTACAGGGTGACACTGAATCCACAGGCTGCAAAAAGTGCTGGGAAAGGTTTTTCCATGAAGCTATTTCTTCAAAATTTATTTTACTTGGGTGTGATAAGAGTACTACTAATAAAAATTTGAAGTGTGAATAAAAATTTTATGATTTCACTTTAAAATATAAATCTCAAATACATCACTATTGCCTGAGTTAACACATCCTCTTCCAGGGCAACATCAGATTGTATGTGAAATCTTTGCCATCTTGGCTAAGATTAGCCAAGGACAGGCATTTTCTCAATTTGACCCCGGAGGTATTTCTAACAAAGAGATATATGTTTGTTTGCTGTTTTCCATAAGAAAAGGAAATGAATTTGTTTTAAGAAGAGAATATTACTATCATCAATTTGGTGAGCTCAAAAATGCATTTCCAAGAACAAACTATAAAATACCATATGCTTTCACCCCTAAAATTACAATAATAAAAATGCTAATAATGTGTCTTTTATACATAATTTTAATGCCTCAATTTCCCTATATGCAAGAAATGAGTGGGCACATTCATCTGATCTCTTGGCCAGGGGCATTGTAAGGAATTAATTTCAGATTGTTGTTTCTTCTTCAGATGAAAGTTGTTAGGACTATAACAATAAGAAATATGTTTTAAGATATCTTTATATTCCAGACAGACTGCCTTTTAGAAATTTGTACTACTTGAGTTTTTAAATGATTACTTATGTCAAAACTTTTTTCCAGCTGCCTTCAATAAGCATCACAAATACAATGAATTAGTTGTGCTTTCTTTTTAAAACTGACTTTGAATCTTTGAAGACAAGCTTTTTAGTCACAATAGACTTGTTTCTACTTGTAGTGTGTGTATAGTAATCTTAACTGCAGCTTCCTGCAGGGCTCATGATACCCTGCAGAGCTTCACATGACCAACATTATAACAGTACTGCTTGCAACCCACTGCTTGTTTACTTCATATTCTCAGCTCAAGATTATTCATGCCTTTTCTCCCAGATGTTAGTTGTTATTTAACTCCTGCTACTTTTAAAAAATCTTCTAAACAAGGTCATTTTGGGTTTCCAGGTCAAGACACTAGCCAATATTGTCCCCCAAATTTCTTTGAAAAGCAAAAACGGGTTAAAAAGTTTGAGCAGCAATATCAACTCAGAAAACTCGTTAAAAAAAAAAAAAACAACTATGAGACCTTGAGAGGATTTCATAAATAATCAATGCAGGTATGGAGTATAAGGAAAATGCAGACAATCACTAAATTGGAATCTACACCTAATGTATTTCTCTGCTTCAGAGGTATGGATAATTTGCTGACTTGAGGGAAGACAACCACACCTCATACCACATTGGATCTGCTTTATGAGGCGGGCAGGCAATGAGAACGACTTTATTTTCCTATTCTCCTCATTGGTATTTCTTTTTGTCTGCATCACTTATCAAATAAATTTCTCAGCAGTGTTACTGGAAGGAGGAGTGGGAAAGCAGTCGAGCGCTACATCCTGGGATGTGGAATCAGTGATAGAAAATGGGTGGAAGAGAGCCCTCTGGGGGTGCAGTTTTATTGGATTGTTTTCAGGCAAGAAAAGAATTACAGACTGCTTCAAATTGACTGGAAAAAAAATGCCCTCCTCACAAACTGAAGATCAGGAGTGGTGAGCAGGCAATCTCCCCTCCATCCAGCAGAGCCACGCTACATGAATTACTGCTAGATATTGCAAATGTGGCTGTGGTCTAAAGCTGGTCTAAAGAAACAAAAATATCAGTACACAAGTGATACTTCTGACAACAGCTAAGCTGATATTGCTCTGCATGTGGTTCATGTACCACCTACAATAGCTTTCCTTTGGAATACTGCTGAAGACATAAATTCTTTAGTCTCTTGTCCATTGCATTTGTCAGCTTTGTTGTGATAATAATTCCACAACTTCAGTGGACTACAACAAGCCTTTGTTGTTGTTATTGTTACTGTTGTTGCTGTTATGAGAGCTGGAATTTAGCTCTTTAGGTGTTCTTATTCATAAGCATCATCAAAAGGATCCTCTACTCCCAAAGACAGGGTGTTCTGAGAGAGGTTGGCATTTCAAGATGGATCAAACCCACACAATTTTATATGAAATATAACGTTGAACATGGCATGTGTTATAGACTTACATACTATTAGTCAAAGTAAGATATTCAAATAATGTACTACAAAACATACAGTACATGCATACGGCACATGCAAGGATGTATGTCTCTTCAAGTAGTGCCTGTGAATTTCATTTTACCAGTTTGTAAAAACTACAAAACGCATGTGCGGAAGACAGATGTGTGTTCGAGGGCTCTCGGGGTGCCACTCTCTCTCTCTCTCTCTCTCTCTCTCTCTCTCTCTCTCTCTCTCTCTCTCTCTCCCCACTCACATTCTGTGCTCTCAAGCTGCTGTGTAAAGATTAGATCAGGATGACGACTCCTTGTGCTCTGCTTCTGTGCTCTCTTCTGTCTGTCTCTCTATCTCTGTCTCTGTAGTCTCTCCTCTGGTCTCTTCCGACCTCTCTCTGTCTGCAGTCTCTCCTCTGTTTTTTTTTTTTTTCGGATCTCTCTTCTTCTGATCTCTCTCTCCAGAGCCCTTCTGCTTCTCTTTCTGAAGCCCCACTAGCTTCTGACTTCTGACTCTGACTCTCCCTTATTTCTCACTCTGACTCTCACTTGCTTTGTGCTCTTTCTTTCCCCTGCTTCTGGCTCCAATGACTCCCTGATTCTCTTTCGCTTTGTCCTCTGCTTCTGTGTCTTCTTTTTCTACTTCTCCTTCAGTCTTAGTTTATATAGCAATCACATAGGGTGGTGACACAAAGGTGGGTTAAACATTAACAAATCAACAAAGAGGGGTAAAACCACTCCTCCAAGAGATTAGCCAAATCTCACCTAAGGAGATTACTCCAGATTATTAGGAAATCTGCTTAGGGGTGAGATCCCATCCAGGGTGTGTCGCTTTCTTCTTTCCTCAGCTAGTAATCCACTTAAATATTTACAGTAAATTTACTTCTAATATTTCTAGCAATGTCATTCTGTATGAGCACAGTAAGAGATATATCAAACTTAAAGTTTGGTTTTTCTTGAAGAATTCTCACTATATTTTCTAGACCACAGTCCTCAGGCCAGGTTAGTCTTCCTAACCCCAGCAGAGTCCTAGTCTCGCCGTTACTTTTGGATCATGACAGCATTTGTCTATGATGATGCTCTCAACTTATAGTTGAGTATTGTGGCGCTTTGGCCTGGCCCATTTCGATACCAGGTAGCTCACAGCTTGCCCTGGGTCCATTCCATCCCTCATTGGAACCCTGCTTTGGGGTGCTAGGAACTAAGGACAACTGAGTGGAGAAAGCAGATGCCCGGGAGTAAATATTATTAGAGTCAATCAGCTCCCAAGTTACAAAGCATAATCTGTCTTCCTGTGTCCATACAGAAAGGACATTGCTTTAAGGTAAACTAAGTTCCCTGCAGCAAAGCTAAAGGGACAAACCCAATGTTATCCTACAACACTCCTCCCTTGTTATACTAATATTTGGTTAGAATATCCTTGAGTGGTGTGAATATATCTGTGAGCTTTTGTGTGTATGTTTGGGCCACACTCAGTGATGCTCAGAACTTGCTCCTGGCTCTGTGGTCAGTAGTTACTCCTGGCAGTGCTTAGTGGACCATATATGATTCAAAGTATTGAACCTCAGTCAAGTGTAAGACAAGCACTCTACTTTCTGTACTATCACTCTGGCCCCAAATTTTATATTCTTGTATGGGTAAAGTGGGATTATGCTCAGCACACACAAGGAAAACTTACTTGATAAAATAATATAGTAGAGGCACATTGTAAAAGTCACCTTTTTGCTATGTTATTATAGCAGAAAACAAATAAACATCAGATCAGGAAAAAGAAAAAACAGCTGAATTAATAGAAAATTTTGAAATAAGTCTAAATACAATCTGAATAAATAAATATCCCATAAAATAATTTGTTCTGAATTGGTAGGATGTGAGTGCATATTTGGCAGCAATGTACCAAATCTACAATCTGGAGGACTAACTTTAAAAATCAGTTTTAAATATCGAGGAATGTATAAAGATAAAATAGGCATATGATAGATATGTAATTAATATTCAGACAACTCATTTACTAAATAAAGGAGAAAATATGAGTAATATTTATAAATTGGAACAAAATTCTCAGCAGATTAAAATTATATACATTTCTACTTGAAAGAATACAGTAAATATAAAAATGTTGAAGTGTGGTTAAGATATACATATACACATATATATATATTTTAGAGTTAAAATACATATGTTTATACATATATGTATATAGGTACAGTAAATATCTGGATTACAAGAAAATATTCTTCAAACATCCAATTTAACTGAACAAAAATGTAAGGGGCTATGAACGTAATTTAGCAGTATAGTTTAGCCTTGCATCTGTGAAGTACTGGATTTGTTTTCTGTTACTGTTAAATTATTCTTATGAAGAAGAAAGAAAAGAAAAAAAGAATTTAATTTAAATATTCAATCATTTACTGTGATCTCTTGTATGCTGCTATGTAACACTTAAAAATCTGAACTGACATACTAATACAGGCAGATATTTTAAGGAAAGCACCGTATCCTCAAATTTCTGTTTAGTCAAGGTATCTTCCTGATCTGGACAACAAAAGTAATAAATTCTCTATTTTTGAAACTCAATCATTTTTCTCTACTTTCTGCTCTATCCACCCACGGAGAATTAAACTCTGGCTGACATAGCCAGCCCTACCATTTGGGAAGTAGATCCCCTCATCCCTGGCTAGGACTGGCGGTCTCCACACCTGACCTCTGCCATACTGAGAGGCCCATCCCTCATCTTGTGAATCACTACTTGCTGTTCCATCCATCCAGGATGCACGTGGCTGCACTGCACATATGTTTAGCAAATTTCACACTGTTCACAGTTATGCTTCCTGTCACTCTGTGACTGGGTAGATAAGAAAAAGTGAAACGTCAGCCTAATTCCTCAGCTTCTTCTAAAGTGTCTAACTACAAAGACTCACCCTCAGCATAGCAGCAGTATTGGAAAACCAATTGTGAAGAGGTGTAGGAGCCCACCAATTTCAATAAGTGAAAATCATAACATGGAAGACATAGCTGATACCAACAAGCTCTGTAAACCCTCAGAAAATAACTTTCGTGATACCATGGTGAGGATGTTTAACGCGCGCAAAGAAATGATGGTATGGGTAGTCAACAAAACACAAGAAAGCATGAGAAACAAAATGAGAAAGGCAGGTACCCAGATCCAAGCAGCCTGAAGAGTTCCAGTGAAAAACTATAAGACACACTGTTCAGAATGTCCAAGAACCAAAATCAGAGACAGAATATTACAAGAAGTAATGTCAAAAGAGGAATGTACATACAAAAGTGGGACTTTCTGGTGTTCTTGCTTTTTTTCCTGATGTTTTGTTTTACTTGGTTTGATCACATCTGGCGGTGTTTAGGACTTACTTCTGCCTTTGTGCTCAAGGATCATTCTTGGTGGTACGTACAAAAAGTAAGCCTATAAGATTCAGAGCAGATTGATCAAATATGACTCTGAACCAGAAGATAATGGATAAATATAGTAGAAAAACTGATTTAGAATAATATGTCATCCAGAATACTCTATCCAGCTTTAAACATTGGGATTTAAATTGTTTTTATTGTTTCTTTAAATCATTGGGATTTAAAGGAACCATACAAAGTTTCCTGGACAGACAATAGCTGAGGGAATTCATAAACTTGAAATCAGTTTTGCATGTATTAAAAAGGCTTTTTTAAACGACAGGTAAAATTTCCCAGATGTGGAACTGAGCGTGGTAATCACTTATGGCACCTATAATTGCCCACTACTAGATTAAGAAATGTATATTTACTCCTAGCTTGTTACAGGATTTCATACATTTTTCAATAATGAACATCTCATTTATATTGAAAGTTCTATATCTGGTTAGATATATTTTTACATTAATAGATATTTATATTAAAGTATTTTACTTATTAATGCGGACTTAAGCAATATCTATAATACAGTGTTTTCAAGTATTCCCTTTCTTTGGATAAAATACACTTTTATATCCTTCTTCAAATTTTCCTTTACATTTTCTTAACTCTTATTACTTTTACTAAGTTTTACATTTGTAGGATTTACTTATATCATGTAAACCCTAAAATATATTTGCACAAGACATTTGTAATTTCTATAAAACATTACATAAAAATAACATCTGGATCTGAAAATAAGAAAATGTTTTTCAAAACGTTTGCGATTCGGAGACTGGTAGGAAGAAAAAAAGCAAATTAAGTTTCTTATTTTTGGCAACATATAGGAATACATTTCTAAAGGTATATGTAGAAAAATAAAATTGAAATAATTTCAAAAGCATCAAAAGTGATGTTGTTTTATGCTTTCACAGAACATATTTTAAATTATATTTAAAATACACATTTTGCATACAATTTTGCTAAGCTTGTGAACTTAAAAAAATGTGGGTAATAGTCATATATCACATTCAATGATTTCAGATCCTGATTTTACCATTCTGTTATAAAGTTATGAAGGCTTTATTTTTTATTTTCATTTTCTGGGAAACTATATCTTTGACATGAAATTTTCATTACAAAATAGAGAAGTTTAAAGAGCTATGACATAATATATAGGTTCTTAAATTGGATCAGAGAGCAGAAATGGAACAGAAAAGAAGAGAGAAAGAAAGAAAGAAGAAAGAGGAGGAAGAAAGAAAAGGAAGGAAGGAAGGAAGGAAGGAAGGAAGGAAGGAAGGAAGGAAGGAAGGAAGGAAGGAAGGAAGGAGGAGGGAAGGAAGGAAGGAAGGAAGGAAGGAAGGAAGGAAGGAAGGAAGGAAGGAAGGAGGAGGGAAGGAGGAAGGAAGGAAGGGAGGGAGGGAAGGAGGAAGGAAGGAAGGGAGGAAGGAAAGAAGGAAGGAAGGAAGGAAGGAAGGAAGGAAGGAAGGAAGGAAGGAAGGAAGGAAGGAAGGAAGGAAGGAGGGAAGGAGGGAAGGAAGGGAGGGAGGGAAGGAAGGAAGGAAGGAAGGAAGGAAGGAAGGAAGGAAGGAAGGAAGGAAGGAAGGAAGGAAGGAGGGAAGGAGGGAAGGAAGAGAGGGAGGGAGGAAGGAAGGAAGGAAGGAAGGAAGGAAGGAAGGAAGGAAGGAAGGAAGGAAGGAAGGAAGGAAATAGGGAAGGAGGGAGGGAAGGAAGGAAGGAAATAGGGAAGGAGGGAGGGAAGGAAGGAAGTAGGGAAGGAGGGAAGGAAGGAAGGAAGGAAGGAAGGAAGGAAGGAAGGAAGGAAGGAAGGAAGGAAGGAAGGAAGGAAGGAAGGAAGGAAGGAAGGAAGGAAATAGGGAAGGAGGGAGGGAAGGAAGGAAGGAAATAGGGAAGGAGGGAGGGAAGGAAGGAAGGATGGAAGGAAGGAAGGAAGGAAGGAAGGAAGGAAGGAAGGAAGGAAGGAAGGAAGGAAGGAAGGAAGGAAGGAAGGAAGAAGGGAGAGAAATCTCAATTAGCATTAATTTTAAGTTGTAATGTGTCAATATTGCTTCATAAATTGTAAAAATCTACCATCAAAAATGTTAAGTCAATAATCAAGCAAGCTGCTGGCATTAGGGAATTTGTACCTATGTTGTTATTTTGAAAATAGACTTTCTAATATAACATTTACAGAATTCTGGGATGTTTGTGGAGCGACACTGCATTGGAGGTGGGTTTGGAGTGGGAACTTTGAAAGTGAGAATATGTGTTATTCCTTGTCCCTTATATTTTGTTTTGTTTGATCACATACAGGACTTAACTCCTGCTTCTGTGCTCACGGATCATTCCTGGTGGTGCTCAATTTTAGTATAACATTGCTATGTTGTTTCTCCCTTGCCACAGGGAGTTTAAGTTTGCTGAGTAATACCATCACCCATTCCTCTGTTTATTGGAATATAGCTCTAAACATTTTAGGATAACATTGGTATGTCCTTTCTATCTTTCCACAAGTAGTTTCGTCTATTGAGTTACACCCATCACAGTGCTCCTGAGGCACTCCCATTACTCTGTGTTTATCTGTGACTTCTTTCTCTGTGTTCTGCTTCCCCAACTGTTTTATGATCTCTATCCCCAATCAGACTCTGTTAACTTGTAAGGTCTGATCCTTCTAAGACATTTGATTTGTATTTGTAAGTAGAATATTGCTTTTCTATTCCCCTAAAGTCCTTTGCATAATTACTTTAGAGCAATGCCTCTTTTTGTATAGACATAGGAATACAGTTAAAACTATGCTTTTGTAACTTGGGAGTTAATTGACTCCGAATAATATTCACTTTTGGGCACCTGTTTTCTTTACTTTAGTCTCAGTTTCCCTTAATTCCTAGCACCCCTAAAGCAGGGTCCCGATGAGGGATTAGATGGACCTAGGGCAAGCTGTGAGCCACCCTGGCATCAAAATGGGCCAGGCAAATCGCCATAATACTTAACTGTGTGTTAAGAGCATGATCATGAACAAATTCTGTCATGATTCAAAAAGGAACAACTGGATTAGGACCCTGCTAGGGTTAGGAAAGACTAATCTGGCCTGAGCACTGTAGTCTGAAACCTGTAGTGAGATGTCCCTAGGAGAGCCGTCCTATAAGTTTAATGTATCTATTACTGTGTTCATACAAAATGACTAATATTATTAAGAAGTAGAATTAAGATGAATGTTTAAATGGTTGTTGGACTAAGGAAAGGAGAAACACACTCATAGATGGTATTTCACCATCTATGAACTTAGGCAGGTCTTCTTGCTGTAGGAGAGGTTGTCCTGGAAGAATCTTCCCCTGAGGGAGGGACCTTACATTCGTTGATTGTATGGCAACATCTATGTGTAATTGCTACCCGAATTCCTTCATGATTTTGGAGATAACTAAGTCTGTAAGAGTGGGCAAAGGGGAAGGAAAAGGAAAGAATGGATCCAAACAGCAATGAAGGGGATCAGGAGAAAGAGAATCAGTAGAGAATGGAGATGACATTGGAAGAAACTGCAATTGATACCAACCAGCCTAGCCCTTGTTTCTTCCTTTGTCCACTCATTGCCATCAGCCATCCCAGGGTCGGGGAAGCGGCCCAAGACCACCAAACACAGGCAGCAAGGAGCGAGAGAGCTGTGGGCTTTATATTCATTTTTTGAATACACACTCAATGGTCCATATGTCTCCTGGATCAAACTTCTGCCAGTCTTATGCAAGTTTAGCATCTTGCCACAATGCTATCTCTCCAATCCCAAAACTGTGTTATTAATAGCAGCTTTCTAAATTTTAATGCCTAACTAAAAACAAATAAATACAATTAAAAAGAAACTAGGGGCCAAAATATAATGTACATTTTTTTAGATATTTTATATTATGGTTTTGTTAGAATTGAGTTTATATTTTTCTGTGAGAAAAAAATTAAACTTTATTTTAAAGGGAGAAAATTGTTATTATTTGAAGATACAGGTTGAGCTCCTGGAAAGAAAGAGGATGTTAGTAATGCATGATCACAGTTTTATATTTCAGGCTATTAAGCAAAATTGCAAAGCTGTATATTCATCAACCTCCTAAAGTAGACATCTGTTAAAGTTGAGAACCTGACGTCTGGCATAATTTTTTTATTCAACTACCAACATTCATATGTTTAGCTATCCTTTAAAAAATAGTAACTAGTTATATATTAGAAGTCCTTTAACATATATGCAGATAGAGATGCTCATAAGTAAATTTTGGGACTGAAATTATTTGAATTGATGGCAAACACAAAGATGTGAAATGTATGTCTGTTAAAAATAACAATATTTAATTCACTCTGTTTCTTTTATAATTAGGATGACACTAAGTTTTGATTTAAATGTTGGCCCAAGTTTAATTCTGTTATTTCAGAACAAGACATTGATGCTATTTACTCTAATTTGCCATGACTAATTTTGGTAAATTAAGGGGCTGACAAACTTTATTGATAAAGAGATATTGTGTTAAAAAGTTCTCCCAAAAATGCTGCAACAGAATCGTTAAGCACTGTGCCCTTGACTTTACTGCAGATGGACAAAGGTATCCAACATGTGAAAAAATATTCTATTTATCTATTTGAAAATTCATATTTACTTTTACTGTCGTTAATATGTGGCCTCACTAGACTTGAGCGATAAGAAAAAAATCATGTCTCTCTTTAAAATTTAAAGTCTGTCCTTGATTTATAATTTAGTTTCTAAAATTAACTCTAATTCTGTTTTAATCTTATCTCTGGAAGTATAAAGTTTTATAAGACCTTCCTCTTTCCTGATTTGTAAGTTTGGTGCTCTGTGTACTATTTAAATTTGTATATTTAAACATAAAACCATCTTAATTGGTGATTAAGAGGTGCTAATCGCCATCCTCATTTTATGTCTCCACTTGAGATAAGAATACAAATCCAGATAAAACATGTCTTTTCAGTTGTATCAGTTTACTTGTGATTTTACCAGAGAAACTTCTAAGTAGACAAGTGTAAAATATTACAAAGGCGGCTCTCGGGAAGGGGAGATGTAATGATGTATCATGTTGTTCTGTTGTCCGAGGGCACTCGGGGCAGTTCTCTCTTGCACGCGCCACTCGTGTTCGGTGTTCTCTAGCCGCCCTGTATGGACCAGATCGCGACAGCTCCTCCTTGTGCCCTGCTTCTGTGTGTGCCGCTGTGCTCTCTTCTGTCTGTCTCTCTAACTCTGTCTCTGTCTCTGTCATCTCCTCTTCTGGTCTCTTCCGACCTCTCTCTGTCTGTGCTTCTGTGTCTTCTCTCTCTCCTGCTGTCTCTGTCTGTGTCCTGTTGCCTCTTCTTCTGTCTCTGCTGTCTCCTTCATTTTGGTGCCTTCCCATGCATTCTCTCCTGTGTCTTCTTCTGTCTCTTCTCTGTCTCCTGCCCTGTTTCTACGTCTTCTCTGTTCTTCTCACGTGTCCTCTCATGTGTCTTCCCTTGTCTGTTCTGTCTTCTTCTTCTGTCTCCTCCACCTTACCCCACAGTCTTAGTTTATATAGCAAATTACATAGGGTGTGTGTGCCACTGTGCTCTCTTCTGTCTGTCTGTCTCTGTCTCTGTAGTCTCTCCCCTGGTCTCTTCCGACCTCTCTCTATCTCTGCTTCTGTGTCTTCTTCTGGCTGTGTTGTCTTCTTTGCTTCTGTGTCTTCCCGTGTGTCTTCTGTGTCTTCTCTTATGTCCTCTCCTTGAGTCCTCTCGTGTGTCTTCCCCCTGTCTGTTATAGTCTTAGTTTATATAGCAGTTACATAAGGCGGTAACACAAAGGTGGATTGAACATTAACAAATCAACAAAGAAGGGTAAGACCATTTCTCGAGGAGATTAACAAAATCTCATCTAAGGAGATTACTAGGAGATCCATTCAAGGATAGAGTCCAAACAAGGGTGTGTCAGGGTGTGTCCCTTTCTTCCTTCCTCAGCTAGTAAACCACTTAAATATTTACAGTAAATTTACTTCTAATATTTCTAGCAATGTCATTCTCTATGAGCACAGTAAGAGATATATCAGACTTAAAGTTTGGTTCTTCCTGAGGACATTCACTAATATTCCAGACCACAGTCCCCAGGCCAGGTTAGTCTTCCTAACCCCAGCAGAGTCCTAGTCTCGTCGTTACTTTTGGATCATGACAGCATTTGTCTATGATGATGCTCTCAACTTATAGTTGAGTATTGTGGCGCTTTGGCCTGGCCCATTTTGATACCAGGTAGCTCACAGCTTGCCCTGGGTCCATTCCATCCCTCATTGGAACCCTGCTTTGGGGTGCTAGGAACTAAGGACAACTGAGTGGAGAAAGCAGATGCCCGGGAGTAAATATTATTAGAGTCAATCAGCTCCCAAGTTATAAAGCATATTATTAACTATCTTCCTGTGTTCATACAGAAAAGCCATTGCTCTGAGGTAAACTAAGTTCCCTCCAGCAAGGCTAAGAGGACAAATCCCATGTTATCCTACAGGCAAGTATATGATTTTTCTTTAACTAGATGTCCTTATTTAAATCTGACCTTACTACTTTATTTTATTATTCAGCGTGGTCCCCCAAGTAGTGCTCAGAGGGACCCAGAGCCACTCTGATATTTTGGTCCAGAAATGTTGAGGGACAACAGGAATTTCCCACTGGAAGCCATGCAATGCTGGCTACTAAACCCAGGGTTTCCACATGCTAATCACATATTTCAACCTTTTATACTATATCCTTTATTTTGTCTTTGCCACTTAGTAATCCTAGTCTTGAGAAATAACTTTTCTCTAATGATCAGCTCCCCCCAAGAATAAAATGAAACTATTCTAAATTGTGCTCAGAGATTGCTGTGAAAATTCAATGAGTTAAATTTATACACATAACCATTCCTAACTATTATATATCATTTTGTGGGACAGAGAAGTCCTGGCCACACCTGGAAATTCTGAGGAACTACTTTTGGCTTTATACTCAGGGAGTTCTTGTGGTGTTTATGAGATCATGCTGTGGCAGGGATCACTTAGTGTGGAAAAATGCAAGGCGAACACCTTACACCCTGCATAATCTCTGTGACCCTTTCTCTCATACTAGGATTTCGACAGTTGTCTAAAAATTGCTAGGTTATGACTATCTTTGAACCCCTTGCTGTGTCAGAAATCTGACAATTAAGTATGGTACCGACTTTAGATGTCACTCTGCATAGTAGAATTTGTTCACGTGAATGAAGTCTTCCGCTTTCATATTGCTCACTGTGCTCTCATGCTTTCATTTATGCTCTGTCATCATTAGCTAGCTTGTTACATTCATCACTGTAGCATGTTGTCAAAGCAAAAGTTGAAAGCTTTCCAGGTTAGTATCAGGTGTTTAAAGTGGAGATAGATTTAGTTTGTTCTTCGAAGGAATAGGTAACAAAGAGCATGTATTCACACTGAGACCTCCTATTCTTTTCAAAGGTTTATTATTCAAAGTGCTATAATATGGCTAATTTTAGAGTGAAAATAAAAACAGGCCTGTATACACACACATACACACATAGAAAGAATGCAAAAGAGACACGACCATTTCTTTGGACAACACCCATGTTGAAAGCTGATATTCCCTATCCCAACATTTAAAAGTCACCTACAGAAATTGAGACAGATGTACTTTTAAAGCCCCACTTGATTATAAATTAGCATATCTGAAATGAATCATTGAAATCTGCATTTTTTTCTTTTTTTCTTATTTTTTTTTATTAGTGAATCACTGTAAGGGTACAGTTACAGATCTACACATTTTTGTGCTTATGTTTCCATCATACAATGTTCGAGAACCCATCCCTCCATTAGTACCCATTTTCCATTGCTGATGGGAGGGATACCCAGTATCCCTCCCACCCCCCATCCCATCCCCCAACCCTACCCCACCTCTGTGGCAGGGATTCCCTTTTGTTCTCTCTCTCCTTTTGGGTGTTGTGGTTTGCAATAGGGGTATTGAGTGGCCATCTTTGAATTCTGCATTTTTAAGACTCGATAATCTCTGATTCAAAAGATAGAACTATAAAAATTCAGTTAGAAAATAAATGAAAATATTTTTAAAAATTAAAATATTCAAAAATAGAAAAGGCACCAAGATTTTGAAAAAGGTCTTTGGATTAGGTTATTAATCAAAAAGTATGAAACTCACAAAGTATTATTTACATTTAAAAAATTCTAGTATCACAGAAGTATGAAGTTCTGCAAGATCAATGAAAAATACATTTTCATTTCTTAGAACTAAGTTCATACATTTATAAGTGAAAAGTTTGGATTGGAAACATAGCACAGTGGGTAGGTCCCTTGCCTTCACACTGTGGACATAGGTTTAATTTCTCGGACCCCAAATGGTTACCTGAGACCCTTCAAGAGTGATCTCTGAGAGCAGAGTCAGGAGTATGTCCTTAGCACCATCTAGTGTGACCTGAAAACCCCAAATTCCCAAAATAAAACAAAAGAAATAAAGAGAATTTATAATGTTAAATTAAATAAATAGTTAAACCAGTTTAACAGTATGACACCATTTTCTCTTTAGTATTGATCAAAAATCTTCACAAGATAAACCATTAAGAACTCTGAAATAAAATCAGAGAACTGGGTTCAAATAATGCCTTTGATTCTAGCATTTTTATCACTGCAAGTAAGTTATTTTAAAGGTGATAATCACGCCTCAGACACAGCTCAGTGGACTTGGCACATGCATCACATGCGGAAGACCTGGATTCAGTCCTTGCTTCATCATGGTCCCCCAACAATGCAAGGAGTGAATGCTGAGCAGAGAGCTCAGAGTATCCCCTGAGCACTGTGACATGAGGCTAAGAAATGAAAATATAAGAAATAGGACTGGAGTGATAGCACAGCGGATAGGGCATTTGCCTTGCAAGTGGCCGGCCCAGGTTCGATTCCTCTGTCCCTCTCAGAGAGCCCAGCAAACTACTGATAGTATTCCGCCTGCACAGCAGAGCCAGGCAAGCTACCCGTGGTGTATTTAATATGCCCCAAACAGTAACAACAAGTCTCACAATGGAGACGTTGCTGGTGCCCGCTTGAGCAAATCGATGAACAAGGGAACAACAGTGCTACTGAATAGTCATTCCATCATTTGAGCATGGGTTCTTTGGTAACAGTCAGGATAGCTTTCTCTGTTCCCCAATCAGGTGAGGTATATAAATATTATCATAATCAACATTTTCCTCTCAAGTCTGTAAATTCATGGATGGCTAAAAGTAAGGATGGCTTAGAAGTAAGGAAATCATCTCCTATCAGTAGAGAAACATTAGGTAGACAGTTCGACATAGTTATACAAGTAAGTAGCTTTAATGGAACATTCAAAGTGAGACAAGGGACAATATATCAAATTTTACTGAGCAAAGAGGAGCGAATAACTACCTCCTCCAACAGCCATGATGGGCATTTAATTTATGCCTTCTAGAAGGAGCTGGTTATAGAACAAGAAATCAGGCTTGCTAGAGTCTTTGTATAGTGTAAATTTAGAAATATCAAATACATCAACTAAAAAATCCTTGGGGGATGGAGCACAGTGGGTAGGGTGTTTGCCTTGCACGCGGCCTACAAGGGCTCGATTCCAAGCATTCCATATGGTCCCCTGAGCACTGCCAGGGGTAAATCCTGAGTGCAGAGCCAGGAGTGACCCCTGTGCATCATCGGGTGTGACCCAAAAAGTAAAAACTAAATAAATAAATAAATATTAAAAAACAAACAATCCTTGGTTATTTTTGTTTATATTGTTTTATTTGAGTGCTTACTATGTGAAATAAAATAGTGAATGAGTAATTATCGAAATCCCCGTTAATCATCAATTTCTCGAGCGGGCTCAGTAACCTCTTCATTCGTCCTTTCCCTAGGATCTTAGAAGTCTCTCTCGACTCGGCCTTCCCAATGATGTCACACTGGAGGCTCTTTCAGGGTCAGGGAAATGAGATCCAGCTTGTTACTGGATTTAGCATATGAATACACCATGGGAAGCTTGCAAGGCTGTCCCATGTGGGCAGGAAACTCCCAGAAGCCTGTCAGTTTCTCCCAGAGGGAGAAGTGGGCTACAAGACATTGCATGTCCACGTGGCTGTGTGCTTCTGGGAGCTTGCTTTTAAGTCTCTGGATCTTGGCCATTGATGGGATTACACACACCTGGGTTTCTCTGCCGATACCTTCATGCATGAGGCCTGTTCAAATGTGTGGATAGGGGCCTCGAGCATGGCTGTGGCTAGGTTCCGGTGGTCTTCGGCCGCTGGGAGTTCTGCTCAGGGCAGGGAGGTAAGCTGGAGCCCATTCTCTCCGAGGGGCCCTGGGGAAGACAGCCAGGCATGCGGGCAAGAGACTCTCTGCCCTTAATGAGTAATTAAGGTTAAATAATTATGACTTAGGAATATATTAATTTAATATATTTAATATATTTAACGACTACTGGCTGGCTGGAGCGAAAGTGCAGTGGGTAGGGCATTCACCTTGCATGTGGTCGACCCGGGTGTGATTCCTCCCCTCTCTCTGAGAGCCCGGCAAGCTACCAAGAGTATCTCGCTCCCACAGCAAAGCCTGTCAAGCTATCCGTGGTGTATTGGATATGCCAAAAACAGTAACAACAAGTCTTACTGGTAAATGCTCAAGCAAATTGATGACAGTGATACAGTGATCACTGGCAGCTTATAGAATCTCAATAGTGTTTGTCCATGTTCACATTTGACCCATACAACCTGATGGAGAATATTTCTCTTAGAGAACTAAGAAACAGCTTGTAACATATAAAGTTGATTCCTACTTGAGAAAGCAAAAGCATTATTTGAGCATATCCAAGTTTTATTCTCACTTCCCTTCAAAATGTTTTATATGTATTTGCCAAGTCAAATATTTATGCTTTTATTTCTATTGTGTTTCAATATTTTTTCATTTGTTTGATCACTTCTTTCTCCTCTCTTTTTCATTTCTCCATATCTAATTGTGAAAATATATAACAGGTTATCAGATTGACTTTATTAGATATAGTACTCTAAACTACATGAAGGTAAGGAAGGTCAGTCATAACATGATAAAACTTACAAACTTACATGTAGTTATATATGCTCCTAAAAATGCACTTTCTTTGTTACCACTTCAGTCCCATATACTGCTGGTCCAAAAACCAAGGAGTGAAGATATTATCATGCTTGAAAGGCTGCCAAGTTTAGAATTCATCTTCCTCACATTTCTCAGAATGAAGTTAATCCATCACAGTTTATATATAACAACACAATGAGATTCCTGACTCTACATTTGCCTAATATCACATACCTAAAATATATCAATATACAAAAAATGCATATAATTATGTAATATATATTTTACATTATATTATGTAATATTAGATAACATTAGTGTAACATTAGGTATGTGACATTAGATAGCTAAATTTGTATACATATACATGTATATGTACACATATACAAACATATATATTGTGGTTTGTGGGCCACATGTGAAGTTGTTCAGAGCTTAATTCTGGCTTTGTGGTGCTGCTCAGGAAATCCTGTGTAGTACGGGGATTTAATCTGGAGTTGGCCAACGTGGAATAAACTCACCTTAACCCTTAGGCACTGTACCACTGTACCACTGCTGTCCCATTGTTTATCGATTTGCTCGAGTGCGCACCAGTAGTGTCTCCATTGTGATACTTGTTATTGTTTTTGGTATATCGAATATGCCACGGGTAGCTTGCCAGGCTCTGCTGTGCAGCTATGCTACTCTCAGTAGCTTGCTGGGCTCTCTGAGACGGATGAAGGAATCGAATCCTTGTCAGCTGCATGCAAGGCAAACACTTTACCGTCTGTAGAGTGTGCTATCACTCTAAACCTTATGCAAGGTTTAAAAAATATGTTTCATTTGTACCCATCAGAGCTCAACTCTCAATACACATGGTCTATCAAACATTGTCATTTGTGTCCCTGGAGGTCTTTGCCACCACCAGGGAGGCCTAGTGGTCTCTGAGTGTCACAGGGGCAGTGGAATACTGCATTCTTAGGCCCTAGCACTGAACTGCCATCTCAGTTGAATATTCTTAGAGGGGTCCCCAAGTGCCCTGAGCAGTCCTCCCCTTAAGATATATGATTTGATATAACTCAAATCACTAAAATAGGTAGGTATAATTGTTGCATTATTAGGCCATTATGATAAATATTTTATTAATTAATAACTCCTTTTTTTACATATATTTGCTAGAGCTGGGTTTCTATAGCCTGTCACTAGTAACTAGCTCTACTTAAGCTTAAGATGGACTTTTATGATTATTTTGGTTATTTCTGTCTTACATAGAATAAAGAATAACGAATTTTTCAGAGTCTCTTGCCCCCATGCCTGGCTGTCTTCACCAGGGCCCTTCAGAGGGTATGGGTTAAGTTTCCCTCTCTGCCCTGAGCAGAGCCCTGGCAGCCGAAGACCTCTAGAACCCAGCCACAGCCATGCTCAAGGCCCCTCTCCACACATTCTGACAAGTCTCATGCATGAAGGAATCGGCAGATGAACCCAGGTGTGCGGAACCCAGGGCTGATATCTCCAAGCCTGCTCGAATCAGGACTGGGCCTCTTCCACTCAGATCCCCTATTTTCCAGTAGGTAAGCGGTCACACCCAGAAACTGGCCCCAGTGCCATGTAATCCCATCAACGACCAACATCCAGAGACTATAAAACCAAGCTCCGATAGCGCATCTCCCGCTCGGAGAACCTGGCAAGCTACTGAGAGTTTTCCTGACCGCACGGGAGAGTCTGGCAAGCTCCCCGTGGCATATTCATAGGCCAAAGCCAGTAACAATGATGGATCTCACTCCCCTGACCCTGAAAGAGCCGCCAATGCAGCACCATTGGGGAGGGTGAGTGAAGAGAGGCTTCTAAAATTTCAGGGCTAGAACAAATGGAGACATTACTGAGACCGTTCGAGAAAATCAATAATCAATGGGATGATGATGATGATGATGATGATGATAATTTCTGTCTTATTGCACACCTGCAAATCAGAACCCTTAGTAATATTTAAATGGTAAGATAAAATTTCAAACACTGCTGAGAGTGTCTGTTCCATATTTACACTTATTGGCATAATATGGACATTAAGGTTTATACTGGTTGTGATATTTAGACCATGGAGTCTATCCCTTAATCCGCTTGTGCATGTAAAATACTAAATAATCTTTCAATTAAAAACCAAGGCTTTTTAAATTCTCTTTATAATTTATTTGGTCTTTCTAACCAAGAACAAATTACACAATAATTGGATAATATTTGTATTCAGAATATCTGCTCTTTTTTCTAGGTAATACTCACATACTCTGTGTCCTTTTAAGATAAATAGCATTGGGAAAAACTTGGTTATGTTATGACTGGCCTGTAATAACTCAAATGTAACAGAACAACCACCGTTATAACCTGCAGAGTTTGTGAATTAAAACAAGATGTACCAACTGTGTCTGATTATTTTAAAAACAATAGGTCAGCATTTGCAGTCACTGAAAATAAGAATGATATATAGTACAGCATCATGCTAGAGCTGCCAAGTAAAGAATTATTAACACAAATTAAGAAAATAAAGTTATAAATAATTAGTACATGAGTAATTATTTCAATAACAATAATAGATTTATCATTTTTTATCATTTTATTATTTATCATTCTGTTATTTTCTTTATTTGTTTTTGGGCAACACCTGGTGGGGCTTAAGGCTTATTTCTCGCTTTGCATTCAGGGATCACTCCTAGTATTGATCAGGAGATGTACTATTGGCGATCAGACCAGGTCAGCTGTATGCAAGGCTTTATTCTACTTACTGCACTATCTCTCTGGCTCGATTACTCATTGTTCTAATATCCATTATCACTTTAACTCTCACAGTAACTGTATTTTATAATAAAAAATAATTTGTAGCCCTAAGACCCTCTTTTTTTGTTGGTATGTGAATTATACCTCTAAACCCTAGAAACAATTCTGTTCTTAGCCAGCAGATGTGATTTAAGAAACCCTGGTTCAAAACTGACACTGTGAAGTGTCAAATCTGGAGCTATCCCTGCTCTATCTCTAGTCCTATAATATATTTATTATGTACTTTTTCACCAAGTCAGTCTCCTGGCTTCTTCTTTCATGCTTAACAATGTAGCATAAAAAGTGTCTGATGTTAGAATATAGCTCTTCCTTGCATTAATTTTTAAGGGACAGACTCTAAAACTTCATGAAGGACTCTGCTTCTTGTAGCCCAATTTTCTTGATATCCACAGCATAGCAGTGTGAAATACAAAATCTGGAATCAAAATAAAGTGAACTTGATATTATGCCATTGTTTTCTTTCCTTACCTTTTCAATAAAAATAAATAGTTTTTTCTCATAACTATTTTATTTTGTATGGCTTGAGGGCCACACCCAGTGATGCTTAGAACCACTTCAAACTTGGTGCTTGGGGATTACTCTCTGTCATCTCAGGAGACTATTCAACCTAGGAACTGAATCTTGGCCTTCTACATGCAAAGCACCCACTCCAGTAACTCAATTCTATTGCATTGGCCCTTATCTCACAATTTTTTAAAGAATTGATTTATTTGTATTTTTGATTCACAACCAGCTATGCCCAGAACTTACTCCTGGCTCTGTACTCAAGAATTACTCCTTGCAGAAACTACAGTTGGAGGAATGTAACAGTATATGGTGTTTGGAATTGAATCACGTCCACTGCATGCAAGGCAAGTACTTTACTCATACTGCCTCTCTAGAACAATATTTTAAAGCTGACATTCTTACTGAGAATAGTGGAGTTACTTTCTATTAGATAAATGCATTCATAGCAAAGTATCTATTCTATAATTAATATATCCATTGGTACTATAATCTGCTGCTTGGTGTTCTCTAATTCAATCATATCATTGGATATCATTGGTCTCTTTTCTTGCTACCTGTAACTTGTAACCAGTTAACTGTTACTATATTTACTGGATTATAAACAATTTTGTTCTTCATTTTAATTTTCATAAATTAAAATCACCAAATCCTACAGCAATCTAACATAAGCAATATGCTATATTTTGACTATTATTTATTTGCTCCAGTCTATAGACTCTTTAAATTAATTTTTAAGAGTAGTAGTAGTAGTCCGTACAGCAGAGCCTGGCAAGCTACCCAAAGCATATTTTATATGCCAAAAACAGTAACAAGTCTCACAATGGAGATGTTACTGGTGCCTGTTCAAGCAAGTCGATGCACAAGGAACGACAGTGCTGCAGTGCAGTGCTACATAGGTAAAGACATTTGCTTTGTACAGGACAGGCATAACCAGGAGTGACCCTTGACCACAGATGAGTAGTTTGTAGCACACTGGGTGTGGCTTTAAATCCACAAATCAAAACTCCAATATTTATGATTAATTAAGACAAAGTTCTCAAAGGCATTGGATCTGTATTTGGTGAATTTTTGTTTTCCACTGTATACTAAAGTTCCTATTCACAAAATAATTAACAACGTTAGTGCCCCTTTTCATTTTCTTCTCAAGTACTGTTGGTATTTATCTCAAACTGTGAAGAAAACTATAAACAATTTTCCTTTTTTTTTTAGAAAATAAAACCAACTTGTGCTATAGTTCCTGCTAGCATGTTTAGAATCAGAGGTATATTGAGTGAATGTGTGGGAAAAATTGAAATAGTGTGTGAGCAAGAAACTTAGAATTGAAGGACCCTAGTTACATGGAACCCGATAATTTCTGAAAAAGAATAACAATCCCCTTTCGTCATTTTCCCAACTGTCATTGTTTGTAGTCAGTCCTTGATACTGAGGAAATACTGTCTTTCTACCAGTAAAACCACATCTTCACATGCTTCTAATACCATATTTTGTGGCATCAGTAGCAGGAACAAGGTGAATAAAACAATAGTGGGAGCACAATATTTATGAGTAATAGTAAGTAAATTATTTCATGGACAGTTAGGTGAATCAGTAATATTGCAATTATTATTTATATACTTATAAATTATAATAATTGCAATATTAGCACTGTAGCACCGTCTTCTCATTATTCATCGATTTGCTTGAGTAGACACCGGTAACATCTCAATTGTGAGACTTGTTGCTACTGTTTTTGGCATATCAAATATGCCATGGGTAGCTTGCCAGACTCTCTGCCTTGCAGGCGGGATACTTTTGGTAGCTTGCTGGGCTCTCCAAGAGAGATGGAGGAATTGAACCTAGGTCGGCGTCATGCAAGGCAAATGCCATACCTGCTGTGCTATCACTCCAGTCCAATTGCAATATTAAGGAGCAGTACATAGATATACAGTGCTCAGTAGATACTTGCCATAATCTATTACTAAGGAATTTGAAAGCAGCACTCCTCAAAATTTGAAGAAAACTGGGGAAAGTGATTGGAACCAGGCAAGTTGGAGGCAGTATATATATATATGTACATATATATATACACACATATATATGTTTATATATAATGTGAATGGAAGTTCCTTTTCTGTTTAAACATAAAATGTTTAAAAACATTTTAAACCATTCTTTAAAATGTAATTGCAGCCATTTATTGATTTTTAACAGAAATAACATAAGATTTTACTTTGAAACTGGATCTTCTGAAATTCCAGACAGCTACATTCAATTTACATTCAATGTGTAAATAGATTCTAGGAAAACAATAGAAAAAAACGCCAATAAAGCTGAGTATGTCTTAGAAGAAAAACAACATTGACAGTCTGTTAGCTAGAGTAACAACAATAAAAATCAAATTTGCAAATCCAGTCATGAAAATATAATTATTATCATTGACATCATAGAAATACATCTTATCATAAAATATTTCCAAGAAAAGTTTTGTACTACCAAGAAACTGGATAACTTAAAAGAAATGGCAATCCTAGAAACATGTAACTTATTAAAACTGAATCATGATGATATAGAAAGTTTGAACAGAGAAGTCATAATTTGCCAGGTGATTAAGCAGTTAACACATATGTGTAAAGAGAAAGCCCAATGCCTGATTGGTGAATTTTCCTAAATATTTAAAAAAATTAATGCCAGTCCTTCTCAAGCCCTTCTAAAAAGATGAATAGCTATGATATTTGTACACTGTGATAGTTAAATTTATGAGTGAGCTTGTTAAGGCTTTGTTCCATAGCATTTAGTTTTTGGTTAAAACAGTCCATGTATTACTTTGGAGGAAGTTGTATTGTTTGTGTTTGGGACCACACCCAGAGGTTCTCTGGATTTTATCCTAGCTCTGTGAATAAGAATGACTCCTGGCACTGCTCCGGAAATTATATGTTGCGCCAGAGATGGAAACTGGGTTCTTCACATGCAAGGCAAGTGCCTTAACATCCCCTCATCTATCTGGCTCCAATGGAAGTATTTCTAGATCTGATGAACATTTAAGTGATATTTCCAGATTTGGGCTATTGTGAAGAATGCTTCACTGAACAGTGCAAATATCACATTGCAGTGCAGTCCACAATAGCTAACAACCCAAATGTCCAAGGACAGATAAGTGGATAAAGAAAATGCAGTGCCTATACACACAATGAATTACTACTTAGCTATACTATAACACTGTAGCACTGTTGTCCCATTGTTCATCGATTTGCTCCAGGGGGCACCAGCAATGTCTTCATTGTGAGACTTCTTGTTACTGTTCGTAGCGTATTGAATATGCCATGGGTAGCTTGACAGGCTCTGTCCTGAGGACAGATACTCTTGGTAGCTTGCTGGGCTCTCTGAGAGGGACAGAGGACTCAAACCCAGGGCTGGAGCGGTAGTACTTAGCTATATGCAAAGATGAAAACATGCAATTTGCTTTTATTTAAATGGATCTGGAAAAAAATTCCTTGCTGAATAAAGTTAGGAGAAGAATGGTACAAAATGATTTCTCATATATGGAGCACTATAAAAAAATACCCAAAGACAATGGAAACTGAGAAATGTTCTTTAGTGGAAAGGTTACAGACATGTTGTGGAATGGGGAGAGGAGGGACTCAGACAAAGATGGACAGAAGAGGACACTCTGAGGGAGGGAGTGATAAAGGATTGCTATTATGCCTGAAATCTTCTCATTAACAGTATTGCAAAACACGGTGCTTTGTTATTTTCTTTTTTAATTTAAGAAAGCTATGAGTATAGAGGTTATTCTTTATAAATTGGGTTGGTCTCACATAATTAACTTAAGGTTTTATAAAAACCTCCTCCCCCCCCCTTAGGTGTCTATTCACTCTTTCCTGAGAATCTGTTTCCAAAGAGGGGGTGAGGGGTCACTGGCCTTCAGACCAGGTCCGCTGCCCTAGTTGAGTGGAGCGCTAAGTGAAGAGGCGGAAGCCCCTTCAGTCTAACCTCCCAGGCTGGCTATGGGGTTCCCAGAACCCAGCTGGGAGACAGCACGTGTCACTGGCACCAGCCACATGGCGAAAATGATTCGACTGGGGCAGCAGGGGTTGGGGGGTGGAGGTAATGTTGGGGGGTTACACACATGGTGTCTGAGCCCCAACACAGAGGGAAGGAGGCACCGGCACTGGGCATGATCTGGACAGCAGCCTTGGGGTCCATCTCCCCCGAAAGGCTGAGCGGTGCTGGCGCAGATCAGGTCTCTCCTAAGACTGCAGACCCTGCGTGGAGGCGAACATTCCGACTGCAGCAAACATCAGTTTATCCCCTCAGATACAACTATTTCCTCTGTACAGAATTTGCACTTGTGAACTCCTAAAATTACATGAACAAGTTTCTTTAAACACCTCTTCCCACTGTCTTTGTCTGTTGGTTCCAGTACAACCCATTCTTAGCATAACTTCAGAGAATCTACCCTGTATTTTTTTTTTGAAAATTCAAGTAATTAAGAAATGATAGCCTGATGGACTCAACATAATAGTCTGTGACCTTTAGGGTTTTAATGTTTTTGAAGGAGTGATGATTTTAAGTCGTTCTGTTTCTAATTAGTACAGAGTTATGAAACAGTCACCACATGTAGGGAAGATTATTCCAGTTAGTTCTAAGTAGGACAGGATCTGAAGAGGTAAGATTATTTATTTATTTGTTTGTTTGTTTGTTTGTTTATTTTTAGTAATATTGTAAACTTTAGGGGCTGGAGAGATAGCACAGCGGGGCATTTGCCTTGCACGGGGCTGGCCCAGGTTTGATCCCCAGGATCCCATATAGTCCAAGCACCGCCAGGAGTAATTCCTGAGTCCAGAGCCAGGAGTAACCCTGAGCATCGCCAGGTGTGACCCCCCCCCCAATAAATAAATAAATAAATAAATAAATAAATAAATATAGTAAACTTCATTATGTTTAGGTAAATGAATTATCCTTTAAGTAAAATTTAGTCATCAAGATTATTTGAGATGACAACTGGAAACAGAATTTCTGTAAATATCTGGCAAATCTTTTTCTTATGTACTTAATTGACCTGAGTTAAAAGGCAGGAAAAAGTTCTGAGAATTTCACCTTGCAGTTCCCACATTTATTCTTTTTGTAGGTTGTTATAAAGGTAGCTCATGGCAGCATCACTGACTACTCAAACACAGGGGAGTCAAGGAGAAATTTTGTTATATGTGGTTGATTTTGAAATTGATACTATTTTACAACTAGAAATAACAAAGTGTCAAGTTTTATCCAGGTATTATGCTGGTTCTTCCTTACAAATCACTAATTATTTTTAAAATGTGTAATTTTAATAGTCATGCTACTAAAATTTTAATTTAACTTAGAATTTCATCAATGTAAGACCTTTGAGTAAAGCCAAGACATCAAATTCAGCAGCCAGGTTTCTAAATTTCAAACATAATACTAATTAACTTTAATCATTTATCCCTTTATTTTCTATGTGGTAGTGATGAAAATGTGGAAAATATTAATAGATATTAACTTGGGGTTAAATTATTATTACTGTAATTTTTAAGCTTGTGAAATAAATGGTAGACTTTCTTTTATAATTGTATTTTCTATCTCTGACTTATTTGAGCAAGGAAAAAGAATAAGCTCCATATTTTTTCTGTCAAGGTAATTGCTCAAATATAATTTAGTGGTTGGGTAACTTAAGAATGGATTAGTGACAAAACTTCTGATTTTTGGCATTTGTTGTTCAAAGTCCTGAATAGAAAGGAAGTATGCCTTGTTTCAAAATGTGCATTTACAAAACAATGTGGGAACAACAGCAATCTGCATCTCATCATTTTACTAAGATTCTAAGCGTTTTATTTTTTATTTTTCATCTTTCAGTTTTCTTCTGTTTAAAGCTGCACAGATACTGGCTCCAGATGTTTGCAAGGAAGGGCATTTGCTTTCACCAACATTTTTCTGAGCACAGGGGATTCTCAGTTGACTCTGGACAACGGCAACAGAGTCTTTATGTCATTCCAAGTGTCATGCAGCTAACCGCTAGAGATGCTGGCTTTTTAATGCAGTCTGCCTATCTCTTAACTGCCTTTCCCATGTGCAGATTTCTTTAGTGTACTCACACAGTTTACAGAGCATAACAATAAAATGCTTAAGTTAACATTATTAAGAAAATGTAAACACTGTTTTGATAGATGTCATGAGTCTGCTCAAAGTACAGATTTGATTGCAATGGAACATCTGGCTACTAACTGATTTAAAAGGATCAGAGAGACTAGATGAACTGTCTTTTTTCTATTTCTTTCTCCAATAGAATCCGGAGGTGTCCCTGGAGTACTGGTGCAGGCACTTGACTGGGCTAACAAGAAGGAGCGATAATGCAATGAACTGACATTTAGAACTGAAACACAAGTTCTGCATCAATAAAGTTTTTATTTTTACCTGATTTTGATCTTTAATCATTTATATAATTTCTTCATGAAACCAGTCATTTACACAAATGTTTTTGTAGTATTTTGTCATAATACTAATTTCTACCCACACTTGTTCATGAAGGTTTTCAAGTTTTATTTATTCTCAGAAGACTGATTCCATTTATTAGATATTTTAATTTTTATTCTCTGGTTGAGCAGGTCTGTTCTTTTTGAAAGTCTATTTTAAATGACAAATTCTGCACGAAAGTTATTATTCTAGAGTTCATTTTATGATAACATTTGTATATATATGAATTCATTAATTAAAAAAATCAATGTTAGAACTAGCAATAGTAGTGAAATGCTTAGTTTCCTGAATACCTGGAAGTATAACTGGCATTATATTTTTATAGTAAGTCTGATTTCTTTGAGCTGATATTGGTACTAATAGGTAATTTTTATCTTCCTTTAACAAAGCAGCTTACAGAAAATAGAAAGTCAATCATTACAACTGTCCTGAAACTCAAGCAAAAAGCGATCTAAGTGTTGTTACCTGAACATCAGTTCTTGCATCAAAAACAGAAAGAAATAATTCAGGACACTTTCGGACTCTGAATAAAAGGTTATTTACACTACAAGGATCTTTCTTAGTGTTTTTCCTCCTCCTCCTCTTCCTCTTTCTCCATCTCTTCTTTTTCTCCTCATTCTGCCTCAGGATCTCTTTCACTCCATTACTGAGCTTGAGCCACATACCTTCACATTTAAATATGTATTCTTCAGTTGACTACCTACTATAATCATCAATGTTCTCTTTATAGGTAATTTTATTTTGCTTATTTATTTTATTGGGGGTTGGTTTCGGCCACTCCTGGCTGAACTCAGAAGTGACTCCTGGCTCTGTGCATAAAGATTAATATAGACAGTGCTTAGGGACCATCTGTGGTGATCTGAATTTTACTCTTTAATTAAATTATTTTTTCAGGTATCTCATTCTAACCTGGATTTTCCTACTCATTATTGATGAGTTACAATTTTTTTACAAAAAATTGCAGAGTAAAAAATATTGCTAGGTTATTTAGCTTTTAGATAACTGACATTATATTAGGTTATAATTATTTAAAATTATGTAGTGTTGGGAATTTATATATATATATGATGATTAAAGTATGCCTATATATGCAGACACTAAATTTTGATCTATCTTACTTTTAAGAGAGATGATCATAGATTTAAAAATAGAAAGAGAAATAGAGAGAGAAAAATAAAAGGTAGTTTAAAGACTTTGCTTGGAAGCAATATGCACAATAGCGAAAGTATCATCTCCTAAATCCTTAACTAATTAATGTCAAGATATTTAACCATCAACCCAAGTTCAGACTATGTGTGAAACAACTATTAATATTTGTTATATATAAGATGTTGGATGTGTGAATTCCATATTACAACAGTATCATATAAAAATTACTGCAACTGAAAATAATCCAAATGGATAATTTCATGTTAACCCTGCAAAAACAATTTCTCCCTTTATTTCAGGGGAGGGATTGATTGCACAGATAGCACAATACTGTTATGTTTCAAAAATTCAGTATGAAAGACTGTATTTTGAACCTTATTATACAACTATGAAATAGGTGATAAACTCAAAATAGCAAGTTTGAAAAATAAATTAAAGATTAAAAAGATAAACAAACTGTCACCCTGATCCTGTTGCAGGCCTGATTGGATCTTTTAGAGATGTTTATTGCTACTGACCTTGTTCATGACCTTGTGAAACTCTCTTCTCCAGATGAAGGTGACAATGTTGTTAGTGACAGACACAAATAGAACTAAATGTTAGAGAATAGGTTAAACAATTCTGTGAGGTAGTCAGTAAGCTCTGTAGCACCTGTTAAAAATAAAATGTGTGTGTATGTGTGGTGTGTGTGTATACATATATATATATATAGAGAGAGAGAGCAATGAGGCCTCATAAAATTAAAAATGAATTTATAGTTATAAATATCTAAAATATTATTACATTGTTTTCTTTAAATTTATGCTTTTCTTCCTGGAAGGAAAATATTTCTGTTGTTTCATATTATTTCTAAATTCAAACCCAAAGAAGTGAAAAAATAATTGTATGACAAAGTGGTTTGGTCCATAAAATAAACAACTTTCACAGTCTGTACCACATGTTCTTAGCTTTTTAGTTTTGGGGGTCTCCTTTGTTTGTATTTCATGTATTCTCAAACATACAAAGTAAGAAAATTTAGAAACTTAATTCAGGTCATGATGCAGATAAGACTAGAATTACAAATACCATCCCCTTTCTACTGTTTTAGATATCATTTTTTCACAATCTTATATTTTTAAAC
Source organism: Sorex araneus (assembly GCF_027595985.1). Classification (NCBI taxonomy): domain Eukaryota; kingdom Metazoa; phylum Chordata; class Mammalia; order Eulipotyphla; family Soricidae; genus Sorex; species Sorex araneus. The sequence goes on from NC_073306.1 coordinate 61,810,639, forward strand.
CAACTTTAGTTAACCAAATTATGTGTTAAATATAAGTTGAAGAGCTATATAAGAAGTGGCATTCACCTCTGGAAGAAGGAGACAATTATCTCTGGTTTTCTATCTGACTAGATTTTGTTCTTAATATCTATCAGCTATGTAGTGCTTGTGATATTTTCCCGTTCTCTTTTACAAAAGTGGAACATACACCACAACTTTATTCACTCATCTGTAATTGGACAAGGGTTGCTTTCATGTCTCAACTATTATAAATAACACTGCAATGAAACTAGGTATGAATATATCTTTTGAGTTAATTCTTTTTTGTTCTTGCAATAGATGCAAAGAAACAGGGGTCATGTAGTTCTATTTTTAATTTTGTGAATCTCCAAACTGCTCTCCATAGAGGTGGCACCAGATGACATTTCACTACCAGTGAGTGAGAGGGTTCTTTTATCTCTACATCCCTATCAACTATAGGTGTTACTGGTCTTGAGGGGGCCACCCACGTGGTTCCCAGCAGGTCTGGGGGGCATCACTCATGATGGTAATCAGATAATCATTCCTGCACAAGAATCCCAGAGGATGCAGCGCTCCTCAGGCAGGCAGTGCTGAGGATACCCAATCCATCCCACAGCCAATTTCTCCTGGACTCCAGGGCTGCACCTAGCGATGCTGGTAGGACCATGTAGTGCTGTGGATTAACCTCTTCTCACTACAAAAGATCTGGGTGCATAAAGTAGAACATGTACAGTCTTATCAACAAATTATGCTGGTGAAATGGATTAGCTACATGAAACTAAAAAGATCTTACACCCTGTCTCAAGCATAAATAAAAGTTAAAATTAACTATACTGAACAGTAACAAATATCAAACAACTCAGTCTAAGCAATGGGGAAAGGAGGAGACAGAAATATATTTTTAAAATTTTATTTCTTATAGAATTCTGTGAGATATAGTTACAAAATTTTCATATTTGATCCACAACCAAAAACCTCTGCATACCCCCCTTCCCACTCCCCCTCTGCCTGTGTAGCAGACAATTTCCACTTTACTCTTTCCTTACTTTGATTACATTCAATTTTCAACAGGAACCTCACTATCATTATTTGGAGGTTTTCCTCCAACAGTCAGACATGTTGGATGACATCTCATTAGATTGTATGTTTTCATTTTTCAGGAATAAGGTCATCACGCGGCCGTCCGAGTCCCCCATCCCGGAGCCATGTTAGTAGAAGCTCAGTGTCGCCGGGGCTCCATCTGGAGAAGGCGTGCTGGCTGTACCTTCTCTGACTGGCTCCCCGGTGTTGTTGGCCCGATCTGGGGTCTGGAGCACTCTCCGGCTTTCGGTCCTTACTGGAACACCCGGATTCTTCTCTGTTGATTGTGGCAAGATGGCACCGAGGGCGGGTCAAGGGCGTGACTTCCAGCGGCCGGGACAAATTGGAGACTGGGCTGGGGCCACCCCACTGCAGTGCCCCCTCGCTCCCCGAAGTTTGGAGATGTCCCAGTCCTGCATCTCGGAGCCTTGTTAGTAGAAGCTCAGTGTCGCCAGGGCTCCATCTGGAAAAGGTGTGAGGAGACAGAAATAATTTAAATATGTTTCAAATGTTACAACTACTTAACTCAGCTCTAGTAGCACAGAGCAGCCCTAGACAATATATAGAGTGTGGCTGTGTTCCAGTTAAACTTTGTTTATATATATATATATATATATGTACATGTATATATATATGTATATATATGTATGTATCTTAACACACAAGGCTCAACCTGTAACAGCATGTTAGTAAATCTCTTATACAAGGACTTAATGGCTTCAGGCTGAGATACAACAATCTTCTAACACTTTTTTCTAAGGAGACTTTGAACATTTTTAGCAGATTATTCATAACAAGGAATGCAAAATAAATTGTTTAGGGCCACTATAGGGGTAGGTTTGGGTGGTGGTAGAGAAAATACAAAATATTGGGAGTGGCAATGTATAATAGTGGTGGGATTGGTCTTGGAGTATTGAATGTAATAAATTAATGTGAACAACTTTATAAAAATAAAATTAAAATTAAAAAACTCAAATAAAGGAGATTTATGTAAGAAATAAAAAATTTAAATGGAACCCATGAGGGTTGGGGTGGGGGCATTTTCAAGAGAGGGCTAGGATGGAATTAATAGGCCCTGAAGGGGCCATGTGGCACAGTAACTCAAACCTGAGTAGTGGTGATTAAGAATCTCAGGCTAGACTGAGATTTTTGGGTAGACTTAGACTTTGAACCATAGTCTGTACCTACTACAGTTTTTGCATGTAGAAGTATAAGGGGGGAGACTGTGGTTGGAGCAGAGTCTGGGCTTGCATATTATTTGCTTGAAAGATCTGCTGACGACTTTGAAGACAAGGTGCCACTGGTGTTTACGATGGTAACTCTCCAGTCAGTATATGGAGAGTGAGAAGACCACTGTGGTAAGAAAGAGAGTCTGAGAAGGGGTGTGTGAATAAAAACAAAAACTTATTAAAAATAAAGAATAAAATGGAGGGAATAATAGTGTTCAACAATTTATGACAAGAGTAAACTCTTAGTAAAAGAATCTCTCGAGAAAAAAAGCAAGCTGTGTATATATCTTTTGTACTGTGTACTTGCACTCATCACACATATTGATTGAGTATGTAGCTTTGCATGACTGTTATCCATTCAATTTTTTGTATCCCTTTGTATGAAGCTCAAGTGTTATCATTCATATGTTATTTACTTTAAATACTTTGCTTATCAAAATATTAGTCCAATTATCAATTTTAGCCTGTTTTAAAATCATTTGTCAATAAATATTGCTAGTGAACAACATTCCTTCTTACTATATGTATATACATATATATAAACACTATATAAATGTAATGTTATTCTTAAAAATTGCTCATCAGTCATAAGGCATCAACACTCTAATTTTAAGGTAGAGAAATTGAAACTGTAGAAATTTCCAGATGTCCAGTAAAGGCACATAGCGAGCAAGAAGGGAAGTTATGATTATATGTTCTATCCCTCTGTACCACAATACCATATATATGTATCTATATATCAATAACACAGTGGTTGGGTGTTCGTCTTTCACGCGGCCGACCCATGTTCGATTCCTCTGCCCCTCTTGGAGAGCCTGGCAAGCTACCGAGAGTATGGAGCCTGCACGGCAGAGCCTGGCAAGCTACCTGTGCATATTGGATATGCCAAGAACAGTAACAATAAGTCTCAATTAGAGACGTTACTGGTGCCCTCTCGAACAAATCGATGAGCAATGGGATGACAAGATATAGATATTTATGTATATATATCTGTAATACTGTTGTCCATTGTTCATCGATTTGCTTGAGCATGCACTAGTAACATCTCCATTGTAAGACTTGTTACTGTTTTTGGCATATCGAGTACACCATGGGCAGCTTGCCAGGCTCTGCCGTGTGGGCAAGATACTCTCAATGGCTTGCTGGGCCCTCTGAGAGGGATGGAAAATATATATAAATAGATAGATAGATAGATAGATAGATAGATAGATAGATAGATAGATAGATAGATAGAAAGATAGATACATGGATTCAGATAGAAAATCTTTTTTTTTTTTAAGCAGCACATAATTGAGGCAGTCAGTTAAAAGATCAAGTAATGCTAATGAGCTTAAACTATTCTTGGTATACATAGCTGGTTTCTTGTTCTATACAAAGCATTGCAAGAAAAGAAAAAATTTCTTCTAGCCTCTAGGAAAAGTTCATAATCATCCATACTCCTGGTCAGCATGACTTCTTAAACAACTATTTTATTATTCTTAAAATAGTTGCTTTTGGCCAAGTACAAATTTTTGACCCCGCTAAAGGTTTTTGGCAAAAATTGAAGATCTTTGATTTGGTTCAAACCACACAGGTAATGCAATTTCTGTAAAATGGCTCCCAGGCTCCGTTAAAAAAATGACTTTACAGATGTCAACTTTTCACACATATGAATAAACTGAGCCACAAATCAAAACAGTCGTTGGGGCTTAGAGGGCATTTTGAAAATTGGTGTACATTTTTCATCTTTCTTTTTAGAAAGAGCTTGGGAGAAAGCTCACTTTTGCCTTTGGATAACTATTTCATAGTCACCATTCTTTTCTTTCCAGAACACTGGAAAATTGTAAAAATCTCCCACTTAAGAAAGTGCTAGTTTTATGCACAAAAAATTTTTATATATTGATGATATATTATTAAATTTATTTAATTTGTGAGGAATGGTGATATTACAATGAATGATAAATACGTAACAAGCCTTCTGTGGAATATGAATTTTAGTGAATCAGAAAAATGTCACATTATTGACAACATGACATGTAATTAATTCCCAATGTGTTCAAGAATCTTGTGTTCAAGATCAAGTCAGCTCTTCAGTGAGCTTGTACCTAGCTACCATACGAAGAAAATCAATTCCCTGCCTCTATTTTGGATTTCAACTCCATACATTATTTTTCAGTAATATTTACTATCTTAGTTTGCTAGGAGTATACGAATTTTGGTCTAGTCAACAGCAAAAGCTATGATTATGAAAGGCATTAACACACAGTATGTTTAAATGACCAGCTTTTAGAAAATGTTTTAGGAGTCGAGTCCTGTCAGAGAACTGAGTCATTAGATCTGAGATCATTAAAACTGATCATTACAAAGAGAGTCTGCAAGGGAACTCTTGGGAGACAGAAGATAGGCGATAAAGCTGCAGCACATCTATAAAGTATTGCTCAACTCCATAGAATGATAGTTTCTGATAAAGTTCTCTAAATAACGCTAATGAAACTACCAGGTTATAAAAGGGTCTTACATTAAAGCTGCATAGATAAATAATAGAATAAATAAGAAATGAAGTTTTACAGATGTGCTGAGAAGTGTTCTCTGGATGGCTAAAAATGTGCTTATTTGAGCTTTTAAAAATAGTCTTATAAAATCTGATTTTCATGATAGCAGGCTTTTGGGTATATTGATCACAGTCTGCAGAAAAGAAACTAACAACCAGGGATCAATATACATAAGTCAACTTTAGCTTTTATTTTATAAATATTCCTGTCTATTTATCTTATACTGTCTGTCAGCATTGCTAGAATATAAGTCCAACAAAAGGAAGGATTTTTGTTTATGTTCCTTGATACCTAAGTTTTAGTTCCTATCATTATTGCTTGTAACACCATTGGTGCTTAATAAATATTTGTTGGATGAATTTGATTAATATTATAAATATGAAACCTAATTTTCCCTTAATGTTAAAGAACAGGTAATTCGATAAATAATCAGGAGACAACTATAGTCATTTTTTAAAAATGATTGATACTTAAAAATATTCTTTTCATTAAAAATTACAAATATACACTTGCCATTCTTTAGTGTGGGAATTAGGCTTTGACCATCTTAACAGAGTTTCACATTGTGTTTGTACAATAAGTAGCAGCAAAATTGCTTGAAGTATGAATTTATGTTTGCAATATTTTAAGTTGGGACTATATACTTGTGAGAAAACATGGAGACTATCAAGGATATACATTTTCCCCTTTATATATGCAGTAAAATAAAATATTTTTCTCTTTATATAAACTTTCAAAACATTTAAATTGGTTTCTCATGAAAGCAATTACTTATTTTAATATTTCACTATGCAATTACAAGATGAGTTTATATAATAATTATGCTCTGTATCATCATATTTGGGAACAAATGTATATGTTTTATTATTGAAGTGGCAAGTCAGCTTGAGATGGTTGACTTTAAATTAACCATTGGGCTTAATCTATATTGGTTCATTCTTCTTTTGTTCATGAAGGGATTTATGTTATTGAACTTAATCTTCCTACTTGAACAGATAGGCTACTGAGAAAATGATGTAAAATGAATCTTTTGGAAATTGCACAACTAGTCATACAGTACTTCGGTCTTCATAAAAAGAAATCAAGAAAGAAAATCACATGATTTTTGTGGATTTCTGTCTGTCATCTGAATAGGGAAGGCCTGGGCATATTCACTTTCTGAATTGAAAAGGCAGAGATTTGAGATTGATAAATTGATGTGACTTGAGCTTGGGGAGGATGATGGAAGAGAACAAATAGCTGTGTTTAGAAATAATTATAAAAAAGACACAGCTAGGTGTAGCCTAATCTGAAGATGTGCATTGTTGAGAAAATATACCAAATCTGTCAACAAACAACTATAGAGGAAAGAAATCTTTGGGATGGCTGAAGAGATGAAAACTTCTGACAGTTCACACATGTCATTATGGACAGAGTAGAGTTCTCATCAAAATTATAAGGCATTTAGTAGAGACCTCAGAAGACAGAGCTTTCAACCGGAGGACTTTTCTCTTTTGTAACATGTTTTAAAATCATTTTGTGTTGATAAATGTTTTCGTTGTTATTGAATGTTGCTGTTAATTTTTTTTTTTTGCATTCAGAGTCATCACTATGAGTTTTGGAACATCAAATGCTGTACAATGGACAGAATCAGGTTGGCCAAGTACAAGAGAAGTGCCTTAATGTTGTACTATATCTCTAGCCCCTATTTTGGAAATAAATTTAACTGTCATACTGGCACTGCTGGCATCTAGTCAGGAGAGAATAGAGATGGTACTGAGTAGCCTATAATGCACAGAACAATTCCCTGTGACAAAGATAAATCATTGGAAAGTAAAATAAGTAAACATTGGCACTGTGGTCTCGTTCATCGATTTTTCTCAAGTGGGTACCAGTTATGTCTCAGTTGTGAAACTTGTTGTTACTGTTTGTGGCATATCGAATACGCTACGGGTAGCTTGCTAGGCTCTGCCTTGCGGGTGGGATACTCTGGGTAGCTTGCTGGGCACTACCAGAGGGACAGAGGAAAAGAACCCATGTCGGCCATGTGCAAGGCAAATGCTCTACCCACTGTGCTATCACTCCAGTCCGAAATCCGAAGTAAATACTAAGCTCAAATATTGTTACCTTTTAAAAACATGTTCAAAACTGAGCAGTCATATAAACTGAGCTGTTTATAAACCTTCAGCAAAAATATTTAGAATAGCCTTTAAATATTTCTGTGTGTACATGTATGTGACAGTCACGTAAGCACAGACTTAAGTTTCCGGACTTAATTTTATCAATAATAACATTATCAGCTTTCATTTCATGTACTTCAAACTTATCAGCTGTGGTGCTATGTTTAAAGCAGAGATTTGTCAGAGATAGATAGTATAAGAGGCCAATGTGTCACTGTCAATATTACTGAATGTCTAGGCAAACCACAAAATTAAATACCTTGAAATAACATTACAAAGTGGTATGTTTGCATAGGCATCAATAGAACTTAGAAAGAGAAGTCCCAGAGGGAATTCATTTGCATAGCATTTACATTGCCATTCTTGTCAATTAGCTCAAACCTAAGTCAATTCATATGAGGCCAATCTGAAAGAAAATATGTGTTTATATTGGCTTCCATAAAAAGAGACAAGCATACAGAATTGGGGAAAAGAGAAATCAGAAAGTCTAATATAAACGTAATATTAGAATGTCTTAAATAGTTTTGAATATGTGCATATGAATCCATGTGCATATACGTAAAACTTATCTATCTTTTTAGACCTAAATCAAAACTAGAGGGAAACAGAGAATGCCTTTTTTTCTCCCTGCTTTCCTGCCTTCCTGCCTTCCTCCCTTCCTTCCTTTCTCCCCTCCCTCTGCTACACCCAGTAGGACTCAGGGTTTATTCCTGATTCTCTGTTTAAGGACCACTCAAGGCATGTTTACAGGAATATATGTGGTAAAGGGATCAAACACATTGGCCACAGATAAGGCAAGTGTTTTAATCTCTGTAATTTTTCTCTAGCTCCCAAAGAATTTTTATCTTTAATGTTACTTATACTTATTTCAAAATATTTTTAGAGAAAATATGTGGGCTTATATAAATTAAAATGTAAAGTAATGTCCCTTTAGAAAATTTGAAAACATACTACTATGATCGGTTTTCAATATAATGGTTTCCAAACACCCAAGTAAAGATTAAGCAACTTCTTCAGCTATTTACTTTCTTAAGTGATTTTGTGCTTATTTTGTTATTATCTCAGAATAACAAGAATAATTATTGTTCTTTTCTTTTCTTTTTAGTTTTTTGGACCTCACTGATACCTCAGGATTTACTCCTGTCTCTGTGCTCAGGGACCACTCCTGGTGAGCTTGGGTCAGGGATTGAATCAGGGTCAGTTACAAGCAGGGTAAGTGCCTTACTAACTGGACTGTTGCCCCAGAAGATTATTATTAGTAATATGTCATAAACTTATGTAAGTTTAGAAACTCTGTCTTATAAACCTGGTATTTTGAATATTTAGAATAAAAAAGCAATATTTATCACTTGAGAATGAATTCTAAAGCTTCTTTTAAAACATCCAGAGTAGTTTGCCTTTCTCAGAGAAGTAATATAGAGCTCGCAAGGTTCACATGCAGTATTATTAGTGAACATGGATTTTTTTTCCCCTATAATATTATAAACCACCAACTCAACCCTAGAATTACCATTTTGTTATATCAGTGTGCATTCTTTTTCTATTAAATCTTTGGGAATATGTATATATATTTAAATTGAATATGATGCATTATATTATATTATTAAATATCATTTCAGAATATTATTTTTATTTGGTACTAAGGTTTCTTTATTGTTTAGTTATTTGTAAGATTAAACTATATTTCTTCTATGTGAAAATTATTGGATACCTGAATTTGAAATTAATTTGCTCAGATAGCATATAACATAGTGAATAGGATATTTGCCTTGCACGTGGCTGACCCGGGTTTGATTTCTTCATCCCTCTCCGAGAGCCCGGCAAGCTACCGAGAGTATCCCACCTGCATGGCAGAGCCTGGCAAGCTACCTGTGGCATATTCGATATACCAAAAACAGTAACAAGTTTCACAGTGGAGATGTTACTGGTGCCTGATCGAGCAAATCGATGAACAATGGGATCACAGTGACAGTGACAGTGACAGATATCATACAGGATCATAAGAATTTGGATCTGTGTGTTCAAGTTTGAGATTTAGGAATTTTGAGAAGCGTATGTACACAGTTAGGAAACTTACATATCTTTGTTGGCATGTAGATGATAAAAAGATGAACATGAATTACTAAATTCTTACTCTGCTCAAAGTTTTCTTATTTTTTCATATGCCCCACTGGGGCTCCACCATTGAGGATTTACATGTTAGTAAGAGGAATATAAAGCTGTATAGATGTTGCCCATCCACCATTTTCTCTATCCAGTCTATAAATAGAAACTATTGACTCCAGTTCTTTATTTTTTATTATTTTATATATTTATCTTCTTGCCATAACTGATTTCTAAGGAATTCTCTAAATGTTTATTTATGTCATCATTGTATTAAATATATATGTATATATCACTATCACTATCATCCCATTGATCGTTGATTTGCTCAAGCAGGCCCAGCAACGTCTCCATTCATCCTATCCCTGAGATTTATCAGCCTCTCTTTACTCATACTTCCCAATGGTGCTGCATTAGAGGCTCTTTCAGGGTCAGGAGAATGAGACCCATCATTCTTACTGTATTTGGCATATGAATGCCCCACGGGGAGCTTGCCAGGCTCTCCTGTGTGGGCAGAAAACTCTCGGTAGCTTGCCAGGTTCTCCGAGAGGGAAAACTAGGCTATAAGATATGTATACATATATATATATATGGATATATATATAATATACCTTTCCAGCTTTGATAGACTGTACCTCTAGTGGTTTTTGTGAATATTTAATTTCCTGCTTTTCTTCTTAGGAGGTGTATTTACAGTTCTAGAATTCTCTAGCAATGAGTAACAATATTTGCTCAGTTTTCCATGTTGATCTGTTTGTCTTGTTCAAGCATGATTCACACGTGAATTGAATATAGACAATAGAACAATCAAATCAAACTATATTTTTATTTATAATTTTTGTTTTGGGGTCATATCTGATTATGCTCAGCACTGACTCCTGGATTTGTGCTCAAAGGTCACTCCTGGCAATGCTTGGAAGGACTATATATGCTGCTGGCAATCAAAGTAAAATTAGCTATATGCAAGACAAATACCTTAGCCCCTTTATTATATATCTTGTCCCTAACATCATATTTTAAGTCATTCAACATATTAGGAATTAAGAGATAACTAGAAACTATTTAGAGGAATTTATTGTGCATATGTGTAAATAATTTTTCACATTTATACACAGAGTACAAGATATTTCAGATTGGAGAATATGGTGGGGAACAAGCATTTTTATTGAAATTTTTCAAGCACAAATGATTTCATATAAATTTTTTGTACTGAAAAATAATGAGAAAATAATGTATGAGTTTTCTGAAATTAAAGGTAGATAACCCTTTATGTTTATAACAAAATATTGCGATCTAAATAGATGATGTACATCATTGATATTTTAAATTTCACATATAATAAATCAAAATTTCATAACTAAATTTTGTGCTAGAAAAAAACATAGCTATAGCTATTTCTAACGTTCACTTTCCCTTTACATGTCCAATTAACCTTTATTTATGGAGCGACCATGGCATTCTAATTTGATTGGCAGCACCAGAGCTGGTTCTAGTAAGGGGAGTTCAGAAACTCTGCTGGAAAATCATGGTTTATTAATACATCATTAAGCACTTTAAATGGATCCAATGGTGTATGTCTAAGGAAGAAAATAATACAGCATTTGTTAGTTACTGACAGAGTACAGAATTAGAATTTACATTATGTCTTATGTTAAATTTCCTAATGTGCCAGCAATTGAATTGCACATCAGAAAATGATAGTGCATATCATCAGCTTTTTTTACCAAGAACTATAAATGTTAATGATTACACACTTTTATCCATACAAGCATATTATTATATAGTAATATGATATAGAAAACTATGAATGCAAATAAAATAAATACTAGATTTATTTGCAATATGCTTGTGATGGGAATTTAGTCCATTTATAATTTGAAATTACATAATATCATGTACATTTGAACTGCACAATTGGAATTGTGTTTTGCCATAAATGAACACACAATCAGTAAGACCGTTTTGGATATTAAAGCACCATTATGCTTTTCCCTGCTTAGCTTTGTAAATACTATACAATTAAAATACTAATTTGTTAGTTTAGAAAATATTAACAATATTTTAATTTCAATAAACAATAACTTTATGTTAAACAATAACTACATTTGTCCATATTTCTCAGGTTCTTGCTTGAATCTATGGATAATATATAAAAATACATGTATATGTTTCTTTATAATTCATACTTAACAAAACATAAAAATGTTTTTCTAGAAATATTTGACAGTTCCAAGTCTTATAAACTATTAAATATTCTTCATTAAATTTGGATACTGGAATACCCATTTGTATTCCAGTATCCAAATTTAAACTTGTTAAATATGTAGAGTCATAAAAATGACATTAATATGCTATTCCAAACCCTCCATCTTTGGTATAGCATAAATAATTTTTCTTTTATCTTGAACTTCGATACTTTGAAGACATTTGTCTAATGTACAAGGAACAATGACAATGATAAAGCTTATTTAACTAACTTGACTAAGACATTTGATTGAGGTCAATGTCTCTCAAGCTATATTTTCGGTTATGTATCATTGATGCATTCTAAAGTATTAATTGATAGGAAATATGGGATTGTATATGTGGAAATAATATAAGTTGTGTCTCATATTTGTATCAACATAAGTCCATTCTGTTTTTCTAGCTGTAGCTTAAATTCTGTCCTGTTTATTTACCTATTGTCACAATTCACAAATATATGGCACTTTTTTCAAACTCACGTGAGGAAATAATAACTACAGAGAACCATTTTTGAGGTAAATTTCAGTACTTTAATGTGAATATCTATATAGAATGAGGTAGCTACAGAGGGAAGGCATTAAAGAAAATCGTTTTATCAGGCATATAATGATGTGTACATTAACTACTGACACAGATGAGGGCAAAGACGCAGAACATATTTTTACATCCTTTGCAATGTTTCAAAGGGGAGACTCTCATGGAGACCTGAATGACAAAGCAGGTTCACAAATTAACTTTTTTCTTTTTTTTATAATGAGACCTTGGCTTCAAATGAGCAATTTTGTCAATTTTATAAAATTTGAAAATTCTTACTTATACACACAGTTAAGTGTCTAAGCATAAATTTTAAGCTATTCTGACTTTTTTATATGTTAGTGTGCATCTTATTAAAAAACTTTCTTCCTTCTTTGAAAATAAAGAAGTAATCACATGGCTCTGTAGCATGATTACTGTATTGATAAAAATATACAAAATGTTATTGATTTCTTTATAGCTTAAGAACGTTGTAAAAATCATCTTTATTTCAATATTAACAATAGCTTTCTTTGTAAAATATGCAAAAAATAATCTACAGGTGTGTTCATTTGGAATATCTACGTTTTTACTCCATTTACATTGCATAATATCTGTTCTGACATATTTTATATGGAAAAGGAATATCTAGGCACCTCTTAATCTCATGTACCATTAAAACAATTTGTCCAAACAACAACTAGAAGGTGTGAATAAGCATAAAAGAATCAATTAAATCTTCATAAGCACCAACAAAACAATTAGAAATATTGTTGATCCTTAAGTCCCTTTGGTACAATTGCGTGAACATAAAGCAGTTGTGATTTTCTTTTTACATATACCAGGTAAATGGCCAGATTTTAGTGAATTATTGTGATATGTCAAAAAATATAATAGCAAAGACTATTTTTGAAACTAGAGAGTTATGTAAACTCTTGCATGTTTTCAGTTTATGAAAAAATATATATATTTGGCTAGGTACAAAAGTATAGAAGAAAAATGACTATTGTTGCATTCATAGTTTAGATAGGAATAAGATAGGAAGTCAGAAAGAAAAATGATCAAGTAGAAAGCAGCCAAGAGCAAAAAATAAGCTGTGTTTTAAAAATGAAAGTAATGGAAAGCGAAACCAAAGGTAGATAAAGATGATACTGAAAATAGAGTGTGATAAGAAAAACTAAAATCATAAACTCTCAGTCAATTTTACACACTGGACTTCAGTAAAAAGTTGTAGTGGGGTATCAGAAAACTAAAATAAATATTGTTGGAAATAGAAATAGCAAAAATCTAAACAGAAATTATTTTATATAATTTTAGATGAAAAAATTAACTAGAAACATATTTAAGATGTCCTCTTCTTGGAATTGGTTTGACATCATAATTATCAACCAAACATTTTATACTTTATCTTTTTTAAAATTTGAGTGCTGTTTTTTAGATGAGAAAAGACAGAATTAAAACATGTATTTGATGAAATTTTCATCTGAAATCATTTTTTATATTTCTGGCAATTCTTTTTGTTTTTTTATCTGTTTGTTTTAATTAGCACAATTTTTAAAAGTGCTAAAGACACGTTTAAGGACCAAGAAGGACCAAGACACTTCATTTTTGTAATTTAAAAAAAATCTCCATTCCATTATGATTACTATTTTATCTATTTAAGTATAGATTGCAATGACAGCCTATTTATGCTTAAGAAATAATTTTATTTTGCTTTCCATTAATGCCAATAGATGACTACTTTGTGGAAACAGAACAAAACATAACATGTAAAAATTGCAATTAGTAGGAAGAGAATATGTTTAGTGAATTGATGAACAATCCATGACTAAATACAAAGGGTAAATAAAATATTTAGGGCAAATATTTCAACAATTAAAATAAAGGGAAAGTTAACATACATAGTGAATGAATATCACATCTGAAACTACAAAGTAAAAAAAAAGAAGACCAATAACTAAATGCTATAGATAAGATAGGGAAAAATATGGAAAGATGAGATAGAAATACAGAGTAGAGAAAAAACATGATCTACAGATTGTTTCAAGAAAGGAGGGAAGGAAGGAAGGAAGGAAGGAAGGAAGGAAGGAAGGAAGGAAGGAAGGAAGGAAGGAAGGAAGGAAGGAAGGAAGGAAGGGAGGGAGGGAGGGAGGGAGGGAGGGAGGGAGGGAGGGAGGGAGGGAGGGAGGAAGGAAGGAAGGAAGGAAGGAAGGAAGGAAGGAAGGAAGGAAGGGAGGGAGGGAGGGAGGGAGGGAGGGAGGGAGGGAAGGCAGGAGGGAGGGACAGAGAAAGGGAGGGAGGGGGAGGCAGGGGAAGGAAGAGAGAGAAGGAAGGAGAGAGGGAAGGAAGGAAGGAAGGGAGGGAGGGAGGAAATGTATTTTCAAAAGCATAAAATAAACATTAATATAACTGAAGGATATGTGGTAGTTAGAATGTGGTAGTTAGAACTTTATTAAAAAGAAGGAGAACATTTACACAAAAAGGCCAAACTTTTCAAACAGAGAAAATGATGTACTGTATCATCCAAAGAGAGAAATACCATTTGCCAAACAACAAGGAGATCATTTGGATTACAATAAAAAAATAGAAATAGAAAGAAAATAAATGAATAAGCTACACATCTCAGGTAGAATGAAAAAGCAGATTCAGAAATATATATGTAGATAAGAAAACCTGTATAGAAGCTAAGGTATTAATCATGGGGGATAATAATTGTACCAGTGCCAAGGAGGCTGACAATCAGTGGAGGCCTATGGAAGGTGGCATACTGAAAGAAACTGAATGTATAATTTACAAATACTTATAAAGAAAAATATCAGTATCTACACTAGAGTTAGATTTTTGGGAAAGTTGTAGAAATGATAAATGTGGTTAGTATAAATAAAATCAATAGAAAAAAAGCCATGGTAATGCACAGTGATTAAATTCCAAGACAGTTTTATGTAGTTCAATGTAAGAGATTTCACCATTCAATAGATTTACTGAACACCTACTGTGGCTAAAGCGGAGCAGTTAAGAAACTAATACAAAGATGGATAATATGCAGTCCCCAACCTCAGAACCTACAGGTTGAATTTATGAAGTATGCACTGGGTGCTTTAGTGAGTATGCCAAGTCTTTAATTTATGGTAGTCTATATCTAACTGGGTAGAAAATAATACATTCTTTTTAAGTTGTGTGGTCTGATTTCAGTAACAAAACTTCACAAAGCAAAGTTACAGTAAAACATAAATTGTATCTGTTTGATGTGTGAATACAAAGGCAAAAAGTAACAAAGTCTCACAAGAAACTTCTTGTGAGAATCCTTCATCTAAAATAACAAACACCAGACAATAAAACCAAGTAGACCCTATCTTGGTTTCGCTCTTAACAAAATTAATTTTTGTGGTTCTTAGTCACTAATTTTCTGGATTTGAATTCTTGGTCCACGGTTAACTGTGTATTATGATCCAACAAATGTCCTGGTGCACACGGAGATACATTGTCCACACCTGCCTAGTCTAACATACATGAGGCAAGTTAGTTATTCTGTCTTATATTTCTTCAAATTTAAAGATGGGACTAGTAATGCCTGTGTTACATATTCTCTCTCTACTATAGTGGTTAAAAGAATGTATGCAATTCATTTTAAATAATAGCCATATATTATAAGTGTTAAATAATTGCCTGTATCTGTCTGTTTCTATTCAAAACGTGTCTGGCTGATTTTGAGCTTTAAAGTTTTATTTAATGTTATACCCCTCAATTTTAGCCACATGCTATGATTAAATTGTAGCCTTTGAATATTAGGTCTAAATTTCCACAAAGAAAAACCATAATCACAAAATAACTCAGAATGGTTGTTGAATATATATTATTTAATAATGCTACAAATTAAAGTGATTTTACGAACAGTTAAATTCAATCTGTAGGACAAGGAAGGGAATACATAGACAATGAAGGGAGGTGGGGTCACTCAGTAGAAGACAGGACTGCTAAAAGGTGGTGAAGAGATATGCATGACACCCTACCAGTAACAGTAGTGCAAACTACAGTACCTAAACGGGAAAAACAAAACAAAGCAAAATAAGACCCCCCCTAAAAAAAGCCCCTGCCACAAAGGCAGGAATGAGTGTGGGAAGGAAACTGAGGTGGGAGGGGAAACTGGGGACATTGGTGGAGGGGAGTGGACACTGGTGAAGGGATTAGTGTTGAAAGACTGTATGCCTAAAACACAATCATGAATAACTTTGGAATTCATGGTGACTTAATAAAAAAATAAAATAAATTATAAATGATAATCAAATGAAAGGACTGGAACAATAGCACAGCTGGCCAACCCGGGTTCAATTCCCGCATCCCTCTCAGAGAGCCCAGCAAGCTACTGAGAGTATCCCACCGGCACGGCAGAGCCTGGCAAGCTCCCCGTGGCACATTCGATATGCCATAAACAGTAACAACAAGTCTCACAATGAAGATGTTACTGGTGCCCGCTCTTGCAAATCGGTGAACAGCAGGACTGCAGTGCTACAGTGCTACAGAATAAAATTTAAAAGAGAGCATAGTTCCACATATGATTCCAGACATTCAAGACATGCAATAAATATCCAAGTTTACTCTCTTTAAAATAAAAGCACAAATTTCACAGTAAAAATCAACCAAATGGCCTGGACATATAACTGCATGCACACATTCTCACATAAAGCCCAGAATCAAAGACATGTAGAGAAACTTTTAAATAATTGTTGGAATTTAGCATTTTATTGAAAGAAAACAATGGTGGAGGGTGATAGTAATTTTTTTCTTATTCGTTATATTTATTTTTTTAAATGGTAACAGAACAATCTTTCTCACACATGGATTTATAAAGAATCATAATTAGGGAATAGCAAATCGCCAAAGACAACCGAACCTGAGAACTGGTCTCATAACTGAGAAGGGAGAAGTGTGGAGGAAAGGGCAGTCTGGTGGAGTGTACAGTGCTGGGACACAATATGCATGAAACTCTATCGTTCTATTTCCGAGAATGGGGAGGTAGTACAGTGGGTAGAGTGGTGGCCTTGCACACAGCAGACCAGGGTTTGATCCCCAGCACCACATATGGTTCCCCAAGCTCCACCAAGTGTGATCCCTGAAAGCAGAATAAGAAGTAAGTTCAGTTGTTTTCTCGCCCCCCCCATCTCTACGTCCCCTTCCAAAAAAAAAAAAGCCTCAAGCTATTGTAAATCAGAGTAGCATTTAAAAAAAATTAAGTATTTAACACTTCAGTTTATATTGCTTCAGAATGAAAGAAGATAGTTTTTTAACTGTGTCAAGTAGGACTAACCTGCATTTCCCAGAAAAATTTTAATTATTTTAAAAAAATGTTTATTTGTAATTAAATTGGGTCAAAAGGATTTGGACTATTGTAATAGTGCTGTGGCTAGTGTGATAGACAGCAGGTAGGGCATTTGCCTTGCACACGGCCAACCTGGGTTTGATTCCTCCGCCCCTCTTGGAGAGCACAGCAAGCTACCGAGAGTATCTCACCCGCACAGCAGAACCTGGCAAGCTACCCGTGGTGTATTCAATACGCCCAAAACAGTAATAACAAGTTTCACAATGAGACATTACAAGTGCCTGCTTGAGCAAATTGATGAGCACAATGGGATGACAGTGATACAGTGGTACAGAGAATAGTGCTGCAATGAACATAGGAGTGCAAATATCTTTTCTGAATAGAGCTTTTTGATCTTTGGGCTAGATACCAAAAAGTGTAATTGCTGCCTCAGATTGAAACTCAGTTCCTTATTCTTTTGAGAAGTGTCTTTTAAGTTTTCCAAAACTTTTTATACTTGTGGACTAGTGAAGATAGGAGAAATATTCCATAGATGACCAAGGAAAAATTTTAAAAAATATATGAGACTATCACCCAAGGAGAGTAGAGACAAGGACCAGGAAGATTTTTCCACCATTGGAAGCCTGCCATATGAGTTGGGGAAGAAGGCAGCTGGGATAGAGAAGGGATCACTAAGTCAATGATAGTCGGAGGGATCTCTCGGGATAGGAGATGTGTGCTGAAAGTAGATAAAGGACGAAAAATGATGATCTCTCAGTATATCTCAGAGTGTCTGTATTGCAAACCATAATGCCCATAACTAGAGAGAGAAAGAGGGAAATTGTCTGCCATAGAGGCAGAGGTAGGGGTGAGATGGCAGGGGCGTGGGGGTGGAATACTGGGGACATTGGTGGTAGAAAATGTACATTGGTAGAGGGATGAGTGTTCGATCATTGTATGACTGAAACTCAAACATGAAAGTTTTGTAACTGTAGCTCATGATGATTCAATTAAAAAAAAACCCTTATTAATAATTGCATTTTATGTATTATTTTTAAAACATAAATATAAAAACAAAATTGTATCGAGGCATGCAAAGTGTTAAAGGACAAATGATTTTTTCTCTGACCATCATAAAATTTCTGTAAACCAGCATCAAGGAAAGTTTGTTGAAAACTCATATATTTAAATTTATAGTTAGATGGCAGCATCTGGGGGTGCTATTCCTCTACACTTATCTGGGTCCTGTTTTCACCTCTCTCACTCCTAAACTGGTTTATGTGTGTGTTTGGGGGATAATGGGACAAATTATAACAACTTCATTAGCAGGTGGGAAGCAATGCAAATGACACATTTCAATCCATTTTCAGAGACTTCCATGAGGTCTCCATGCAGGTGGTGCTTGTGGTTTCTATCCAATTCCATGGAGTTTATGCTTGTGGGATCTGGAGTGTATTAGTCTGTGTCGTGGGGGCTTAAAATAATTTGCAAAGAACACCCAATTGGAGAGAGAGAACAAAAGGGAATACCTTGCCACAGAGGCCGGGTGGGGTGGGGGGAGAGGGGATTGGGGGGTGGGAGGGATACGGGTTCATTGGAGGTGGAGAATGGGCACTGGTAGAGGGATGGGTTCTTGAACATTGTATGAGGGAAACTCAAGCATGAAAATGTGTAAATCTGTAACTGTACCCTCACGGTGACTCACTAATTAAAAAATAAAAAAATAAAATAAAATAATTTGCAAAGGCTAAAATTGAAGTGTGTAAGAAGCAGATCATTGTGTTGCCTGGAGAGATTGGACAGCAAGCAAGTTGTCCCTGATAAGACCCTCAG
Source organism: Sorex araneus (assembly GCF_027595985.1). Lineage (NCBI taxonomy): Eukaryota > Metazoa > Chordata > Mammalia > Eulipotyphla > Soricidae > Sorex > Sorex araneus. The sequence goes on from NC_073306.1 coordinate 61,829,627, forward strand.
GCACTGAATTTGGGGTTCTCAAGTGCCCCTAGGATTGATGTGCATCCAGGAGCATACACAACCACCTCTCTCTACCCCCTATAAACAACAGCAACAAGAAAACAACGAAAGCAGACATATTGAGCATATTACCAAAAGGCAGCTGGCCACTTGAAGATCACAATCTGTGCTTAAGGATGGGTACTGATGGCATTACACAGCTTTAAGATTCTGCCTGCCTAACTGTGGTATTGATGTTGCAGCATGATTTTCCTGGTTTTCCATAGGCAGTATTTACTTCCCTCTTATGGGAAGTAGCAGAATGCCTTCCTGGAAAAAGGACAGGGGATGTTTTTCAGGTACATCACTGACCCACCCTATAATATTGTGTTCAGAACTTAATTTATTTGTAGCCCTTCCACAGTTCAAACTTGCATGTGATTTCTCTATCCTGAAACCCTTCCCTGTGATCTTAAGATTCTAGATAAAAAAGAAACAACCTGAGCCGTTTTAGAAGACCCAATAAGCTTTCAAACTTGTGTAGGCCAATTGAGAGAATCCAGAACGTATACTATAGTATATCATAATTATTATATACTGATATATTATTCATAGTATCTGTGTATGTGCATATATAATAATGCCTATGTGTGAATTCTGAATTGGTCCTCTAATCTGATTTTTAAAATACAGGATGAACCGGGAGCCGCGCCACGAGAAGCAAACCCTCCGCGCCTATTGACTGTGATCCTGAGGTCTCCTAACCCATTTTGGCACCAGAGCAGATTCTTGCAGCCATGTATTTTGACTGTGAACTGAGCTACAACCTCCTGCAGCCCGGGGAGGGATTTTTTTCCCTCTCCACCCCATTTTTCTGAGCGAAAATGGCGGCAGCAGCAGCAGCCACGCGGTGAGAGCCACCCTCTAAGACCCCTCCACCAGGAGGTAGGACTTTCTTTAGTGACGTAGCCTGTAGGTGGTCCTGGGAGGGGGGGCGTTCCCGGCGCGCCTTCCGCCCAGAGATGAACCGGGAGCCGTGGCATGAGAAGCAAACCCTCCGCGCCTATTGACTGTGATCCTGAGGTCTCCTAACCCATTTTGGCACCAGAGCGGATTCTTACAGCCATCCATTTTGACTGTGAACTGAGCTAAAATATTAGAAACCCAAAACCGCGAGGCCGCTATCGTGGCCGTGCGGACTCAAAGTCTTCACTCTTAGCAATGAAGAGAAATTATTAGATGATGCCTATTCAGCAGGCCTGATTGTTGGGGAAAATTTCCAATCAATAATAGTGAGTTCTATATGGAAATATGGAATGTACTCAATATATATAGAGAAAAATGGGAATATCATTAGCTACTTAGATGGGGGGTGGGGTGGGAGGGGGGTGTATTGGGGTTCTTGGTGGTGGAACGGGTGCATTGGTGAAGGGATGGTGGTTTAATCAGTATTTGACTGTGACTTAAACCTGAAAGCTTTGTATTTTTTTCTTGTTTTCACGGTGGTTCAATAAAATATTTCTTTAAAGAAAAAAAAATACATATAACTCTCAGAGGATAAGATACTTGTATGTCATAGTATGACATGTTAAGATTATGTCCTAATTATTTACAGTATCACCTTCACATAGCTATGATCAACTACTTATGGGAGACATAATTCTACATGAAAAGTAAATAATAATAATATACATACATAGTGGATTTTTTTAATTGAATCACCTTGATATACACAGTGACAAAGTTGTTCATGACTAGGTTTCAGTAATACAATTGACCAACACTCATCCCTTTAATTTTTGGTGTTTTTCAACTGTGCTGTAAAACTTGAAAGAAATTGATGAGCTTAGAGTCACAAATTCCCAGCTCTAGATCTGCATGAAGGACCAAAAAATGTCAATGACTGCTCTTAAAGAAATCCCTATTTCCTGTAACTACAAGGTCAAGATTTCTCAAAACCATATCTAAGGATGGAATTTGTGACTAATGTAATCAAAATGCAAATTAAATTTTGAAATCTTGCAAGGTCATTTTTTCAAAGTTTTGGCAAGAATAACATACTAAAAATTGCAGTAGGTAGTATTTAGTACAGTTAAGTACTTCAGCAAACTCTAAAGTTGGAAATTTTTTAACTCCAGAATTCCTCCAGAATTCCTTTGAGTTTCCTTTGCCAGCAGAAATAGCCTTCTACTCATGCTTAAAAATCTTAGTCTGATGAAAAATGGCCATTGTGAAAAATGGAAAGTCTTTCCCCTAAGATCAGGCACAAGACATGATAGCCCACTTTCACCACTACAATTCAATATATTACTGGGAGTCATTGCCATGAAAATTAGGCTAGAAAGATATATTAAAAAGATCCAGATCAAGAAAAGGAAGAAAGAACTCTCACTATATTAACCCCCGAGCATCTTCTCGTGGGGCCAAAAACAAAACAAAACAAAAAGAAAAGAAAATTCTAAAGACTCTACAAAATAAGCTCCTAAAATAATAGACTTGCACAGTACAGTGACAGGCTACAAAATCAGCACAGAAATCCATAGCTTTCTTGCATACAAATAATGTAAATTAAGAGATTTTTTTAAAAATGCCATTCACAATTGTTCTTCAGAAAATCTGAACATCATCTTAACAAAAGAGTGAAAGAAATCTACAAAGAAAATTATATAGATATTAAAAACTACTTAAAATTTGGGGACAAGACAAGGATGCCCACTCTTACCACTTCTCTTTAATATAGTACTGGAAGTACTAGAAATAGCCATTAGGAAAGAAAAAGATATTACGGGCATTCAGATAGGAAAGGAAGAAATCAAGCTCTCACTATTCGAAGATGATATGATACTATATCTAGAGAAGCCTAAGAAACTCTTAGAAACAATTGACATGTACAGGAAAGTTGCAGGCTATAAAATCAATACCCAAAAATCCATGGCCTTCCTATATGCAAACAATGAGACAGAAGAAAGGGATGTGAAAAAAGCAATTCTGTTCACAATTGTGACCCAAAAATACGTTGGAATCAGCTTAACTAAAGAAGTAAAGGACCTCTACAAAGAAAACTATAAAACGCTACTCCATAAATAAAAGAGGACATGAGAAAATGGAAACATATCCCCTGCTCATGGATAGGGAGAATCAACATTGTCAAAATGGCAATACTCCCCAAAGCATTATACAGATTTAACACGATCACTATAAGGATACCCATGACATTCTTCAAAGAAATGGATCAAGAAATCCTGAAATTCATATGGAAAAATAAACGCCCATAGATAACTAAAACAATTCTTGGGAAAAAGACGATGGGAGGCATCACCCTCCCCAACCTTAAACTTTACTACAAAGCAGTAACAATTAAAACAGCATGGTGCTGGAACAAAGGTAGAGCCGCAGACCAATGGAACAGAGTGGAATATCCCTACACACAACCCCAAATGTATGATCATCTAATTTTTGATAAGGGGGCAAGAAATGTGAAGTGGAGCAAGGAAAGCCTCTTCAACAAATGGTGCTGGAATAACTGGACAACCACATGCAAAAGAATGGACTTAGACCTTGACCTGACACCATGCACAAAAATCAGATCAAAATGGATTAAAGACCTCAACATCAGACCACGATCCATAGGGTACATCGAAGACAAGGTCGGCAAAACCCTTCACGATATTGAAGCTAAAGGTATCTTCAAAGAGGACACGGAACTAAGCAATCAAGTAGAAACAGAGATAAACAAATGGGACTATATTAAACTAAAAAGCTTCTGCACCACAAAAGACACAGTGACCAGAATACAAAGGCAATCTACAGAATGGGAAAGGATATTCACCTAATACCCATCCGATAAATGGTTGATATCAAGGGTATATAAAGCACTGGTTGAACTCTACAAGAAGAAAACATCCAACCCCATCAGAAAATGGGCCAAAGAAATGAACAGAAACTTTTCCAAGGAAGATATATGAATAGCCAAAAGGCACATGAAAAAATGCTCTGCGTCACTAATCATCAGGGAGATGCAAATCAAAACAACCATGAGATACCACCTCACAGCACAGAGAATGGCACACCTCCAAAAGAACAAAAGCAACCGCTGTTGGAGAGGATGTGGGGAGAAAGGGACACTTCTACACTGCTGGTAGGAATGCCGACTGGTTCAGCCCCTTTGGAAAAACAATATGGACGATTCTCAAAAAATTAGAAATTGAGCTTCCATTTGATGCAGCAATACCACTTCTGGGAATATATTCTGGAGAAGCAAAAAAGTATAGTCGAAATGACATCTGCACTTATATTTTCATCGCAGCACTGTTTACAATAGCCAGAATCTGGAAAAAACCCGAGTGCCCAAGAACAGATGACTGATTAAAGAAACTCTGGTACATCTATACAATAGACTACTATGAAGCTTTTAGAAAGGATGAAGTCATGAACTTTGCATATAAATGTATCAATATGAAAAGTATCATGCTAAGTGAAATGAGCCAGAAAGAGAGAGACAGACATAGAAAGATTGCACTCATCTGTGGAATATAGAACAGAGTAGGAGACTAATACCCAATAATAGTAGTACATAATACCAGGAGTTTGGCTCTATAGCTTGGAAACTCACACGCTGGGGGAAAGTCATCCCAGATAGAGAAGGGAACACCAAATAATGTGTGATTGGAGATCTTGATCGGGAAGGGAGACGCATGTTGAAAGTAGACTAGAGACTGAACAGGATGACCACTCAATACCCCTATTGCAAATCACAACACCCAAAAGGAAAGAGAGATTTCAAATTCGAATGCCCCGCCACAGAGGAGGGGTGGGGTGGGGGAATGGGATTAGGCGGTGGGAGGGATACTAGGTTCATTGGTGGTGGAGAATGGACACTGGTGAAGGGATGGGCTCTCAAACATTGCATGAGGGAATAACAAGCATGAAAATGTGTGAATCTGTAACTGTACTCTCACTGTGACTCACTAATTAAAAAAGAAATTTATAAAAAAATAAATAAAAACTACTTAAATAAATAGTAAATAAGTAAATGAATACACATTCCTTAATCATAATTTAAAAGTATCAAAGCTGTCAAAATGATAACCTTGCCCAAAGCATACAGATTCAATGCAGGCCCTAGTAAAATACCCTTGACATTTTATTAAAACCATAGATGAAATGCTGCTGATATTTATATGGAATGATCACACACACATACATAACCCAAATAATCAAAGCAATTTTAGGGGGGAAGAAAGATGGGAAATTTATCTTCCTGCAACTTCTATAGAGATACAGTAATATATAAAGCTATAAATCTATTCAATCTATTTGATAAAGCTACGTTAATCAAAGCAGTATGGTATTGGAATAAAGATAGATTCTCAGGCCAATAGAATAGAATTGAGAACTCAGAGAGATATATCCCCAGGTATATGCACAGTTAATCTTTGATAAAGGGGCAAAAATAAAAAGTGAATCAAGAAAGGCTTTTTAACAAATCATGCTGGGAAATCTAGTCAGTCACTTGCAAAGAGAATGTCGAGAACTTTACGACATTGAAGCTAGAAGAATCATCAATGATTCAATACCATCCTCAAAGCAAAATGAAACAAAGATAAACAAGCAGGACTATAGCAAATTGTGAAGTGTTTGTACCACAAAGGAAATGATGACCAAAATAAAAACAAATACCAAAGACTGGAAAATAATGCATTCCTACCACTCATCATATACAGGGTTTATATCCAGAAAATATAAAACACTAGCAGAACTCTACAAAAAAAAACAGCTTTATTAAAAAACAACAAGATGGAAGAGATGAACAGAACCTTGTTCAAATGGCCAAAAGATATTTGAAAAAATGTTCTTCATGACATATCATCAGGTAAATCTCACACCAGTAAGACTGACACACATAACAAAGAACAAAATAAACCAATGTTAGTGTGGATGTGTGAAAAACAGGACTCTCATTCGTGATGATGGGAATGTAGATTAGTTGAACCTTTTCAGAAAACAATGTGAATACTTATCAAAAGACTAATAATTGAGCTTTTTATATGAGTCAGCAATTCCATTTTTTGTTATCTACTCCAATAGCCCAAAAACACTATTGGAAAAACCATTTTCATCCCTATGTTCATTTCTGTCATACTCTGGAAACAACCCAACTGTCTCTGAATAGGATAAGGAAACTGTGTTACATATACTATTGAGATACAAATTGGCCTTAAGGAAAATCATAAAACTTGTTGCTCCAGGAATAACAATAGAATTTATTATGCAGAATGAAATTAGAATTTATTATGCAGAATGACGTTATTCAGAAGGAGAGGGCAATATACAGAATTATATCTCTTTTTTTTAGAATTATATATCTTCTATGTGGGGTATATAAAAATCATAATAAGGGAAAAAATGCCCCAAAACAACAAAAACTGATTACTAGTCCTCAGTAGGGAACTTACCACAGGGAGGAGACAGGAAAGACACAGAGACAAAGTGGAGAGACAAAGACAGTTTGGTGGAAGGTGTGGTGCTGGAATGTTTTGTGAGTGTGTGTGTGTGTGTGTGTGTGTATGTGTGTGTATGAAACTACTAATCAGAATTTTGTGAAGCAGTTGCCTAACTTTTTTTTCTTTTAATGAATCTATAATAGTCTTCCTGATTTGTAGGTCATTTCTTGTTCTGCCAAAAGCTTTCACTATTTGTCATGATGTCTGTAATGAAAAGTAGATTCAGATCCCCTCAGACTCAAAAAAGTGAAATAAAGCATTGTGTACCATAATAAGATTTTTTTTAATTTAAATTTTATTGAATCACCATGTGGAGGGTTACATAGTTCTCAGGATTATGTCAGTTATACAATACTCAAACACCCTTCCCTTCACCCGTGCCCATATTCCATCACCAACCACCCCATTATACCTCCCGCCCCCTCCCGCCCCCCCCAGTCCCCGCCCTTGTAAGTGATAAGTTTCACTTCATTTACGCTTTATCTTGGTTACATTCCATGTTTCAACACATAACTCACTATTGTTGCTAGGGTTTCCCCCCAAAAAAGAAAAGACAGTCCCACTGTCAAGGAAGCATTTGATGGCTCTCCATTGCTGAGAATGTAGAGATATTAAGTCCCGCTGTTTGTTACATAACTTTTCTATTTTTTCCCCCCTCGTCCCGCGCCACCGAGTTCACACCTGTTTAGTAATCACCACGCTGCCTGACAAAGGGAAAACAAACCAAAAAAGATGGTTATTTCCCGTCATCAGCCAGCGTGGGGCTCTGGCTTAGTTGATAGTCTGGTAGAATGCAAGCAGTTTCTGGAACCAAAAGTAATATGCTGGTATCAGCCCCGACTCTAGATTCCACCAGCATCCCGCTGTTCCAAGTACATAATAATTTATTCCCTTGTATCCCATTCCCACGCCACCAGGTCCGTGTCAGCTTAATGGACATCATACTATGGTTAACGCCACGCCATGTTTCTTCCCGAGAAAGAAGGATATTTCTTCTCAGCCGGCGTGGGGATATGGCTTAGTTCAGTCTATAGAGATGGCTACCACTTTGGTAGCCTTCAATATTTCAGCAAAAGACTTACTATTCTTGTTAGGATTTCCCACCAAAGTCCAACCCGTTAAAAAGGAACCATTTCATATTGGTGATGATTAAATGACAATAGGTTGTGCGGCCATGACAGCGGCCTCGCATCTTTGAATTTCTGTATAAAGTCCAGGGAAAGTACAGCCAGAAATTACATGTCGCTACAAACTTTAACTCTATTATGGTCCCCCCAAAGTCCAACCCATTATAAAGGAACCATTTCATATTGCTGATGATTAGATGACATTAGGCTGCATCGGCTGCGCGGTTTTGGGTTTCTATATAAAGTCCAGGGAAAATTCTGCCTAAAATTTTATCGCTACAATCTTTTACCCTTCAACAAAACACTCAGTACTATTGTTTGGAGTTTTCCCCCCATGGTAAGCCCTGACAAAAAGGAACATTTACTCGTTGCTGACAATCGAGAGATATTAGGTCGCGCGGCTGCTATTGCAGCCATGCAGTTTTGGATTTCTATATGAAGTCCAGGGAAAATTCTTTTGGTAATTGCATCACTCGCTGGCAGCGCCTGGGCCAGTAGCTCTGAGCACATAGTTTGGAGGCATTTTGGGGGCGCCGCTCGTGTCCAAAGTGGTTCAGTTGCCTCCGGGGTCGATCTCGCGCAGGGCCGGAAAGGAGCGTCCCCACATGGCTCTGTGCTTAAATGTCGGCCGGCACAGGGCGGATCCGGAAGTCCCGCCCCATCGGCTTTCCCAGGCTTCCTGTATAGTCTAAAAACCGGCTATTGCCTCGCTGCGTTCAAAAAGAGAGAGTTGAGAGAGAAAAGACCATACCTCGCTGGCAGCGCCTGGGCCAGAAGCTCCGAGCACACAGTTTGGAGGCATTTTCGGAGACCCCCCCGGGCCCGACTGCGCGACTCTCCCGGGGCACACTGGGGACAGTCTGCCCCATAATAAGATTTTTCTTTGGCTAACCAAAGCCTTATGTCATTGAAGCTGAGGACAACCAATCCTTAAATTCCATTGTGATTTGGGGACGGAGAGATAGTATAGCTAGTAGGGCACTTGTTTTGCACCCAGGGGACAAGTGTTTGATCCTCAGCACCTTATATGGTTCCTGAACCCACCCAGAGTGATCCCTGAGAACAGAGCCAGAAGTATGCCCTGAATATCACTGGGTGTGGCAAACAAGTAAAAATGCTGTTATATTATCTCTAACAATACAAGTAATATTTCTATTACTATCTGAGAATATTGGTAGAGTCTCTTGCCCCCGTGCCTGGCTCTGTTCATGGGGCCTCTCGGAGGGTGTGGGTTGAGTTTCCCTCCCTGCCCTGAGCAGAGCCCCAGCAGCCAAATACCTCCCAGAAAATGCCCCTGGCGCCTTGTGATTCCATTAACGGCCAAGATCCAGAGACTATAAAACCAAGCTCCTGGAAGACATCTTATAACCTAGTTCTCCCTCTCAGAGAACTTGGCAAGCTACCAAGAGTTTCTTGCCCGCATGGGAGAGCCTGGCAAACTCCCCATGGCGTATTCATATGCCAAAATCAGTAACAATGATGAGTCTCATTCCCTTGACCCTGAAAGAGCCAGTGCAGCACCAATGGGAAGGATGAGTAAAGAGAGGCATCTAAAATCTCAGGTCTAGGACGAATGGAGATGTTACTGAGACAGCTCGAGAAAATCGATGATCAATAGGATGATGATGATAATCTGAGAATATTAATTTCGTTTTTCCTAAGAAACCTATAATAAATAGCCTTCCTTGATGTATTTGTCATGCATCATTCATTCTCCTAGAACAAAAACCAGCTCCTTTTTACCATTTAGACATAAAGTCAGACCTTGTTCCCAACAGGAGCCAATAAGTGATGTACAAAGTGTGATACATAATAAGACGCATGACATACCAGGAAGACTGAATTTTTAAAAGTAATACATACTGCCTACACAATCCTCAGTAATTTTTTTGGGGGAAATGGATTTTAACTAAGGGTGTGTGATCAAGGTTTACAAAAAAAAGTTTAATTTCACTGTCACTGTATCACTGTCATCCTGTTGCTCATCGATTTACTCAAGCAGGCACAAGTAATGTCTCCATTGTGAGACTTGTTACTGTTTTTGGCATATTAAATATGCCATGGGTAGCCATGGGTAGCCTGCCAGGTTCTGCCGTGCAGATGGGATACTCTCAGTAGCTTGCCAGGCTCTCTGAGAGGGGTGGAGGAATCGAACCCAGGTCAGCCTCATGTAAGGCAAATGCCCTTCCAGCTGTGCTATCGCTCCAGCCCAAAGTTTAATTTACTAAGCACAAAGCAGAGATTCTGGACTCAAAATCTCCAACAGGTTACTTAGTAACTGATGGAAATGTAATCAAAAAGGAAATGTAAACAAAAGGAAATGTAAACAAAAAGGTGGTAGTCATTAAATAACATTGAAATCACAGAGACTCACAGATGTGCTATAGATAGATATATCCAAAGGTCTAGAGAGAATTGAATATTACAGTGTTTTATCATGAAAGACCAGCTCATGCTCATGGGGAATGTCAGAGGGATACATTGTGCTGAGAGCATAAGAAATGGTGAGAAGAGTTTCATCATTACCAAAGCTTTCTGTGGTGACCCTTCTTTGCAGATCAAACGTATGATGTTCCTGTCTACAATTAGAGGTGTTTTCTCCGAACTTGTAGACCAAGTCACTTACCTCTACTAGTGGATCAGTTGCCCTGAGCTCTGTGGTAATGTTCATTCCACCTTTTTTTCTCCCTTCACTGTGATTTGTGCTTATAACCCTACAATGTGGTTTTCCACCCAATACAAACATATTGTGGTTATTTTTTCTAGTCAAATATTAAAATGAAGTGAAATCTCTAAGTATAATGTTGGAAATTTATAATTTTGGGGATCTAAAGTTCATATTATAACAAAGGGTTTTTAGATGTTCTTAATTATGATCCCTTAAGTCTGAGAAATGCAATAGGCAAGCGCTATCAGAAACACCTTGAATTCATCGTATATTTGACTTTGAATTAATTTTTGGTCATTGACCTTTTAGATAGCTTTTGCTTTTATGACAACCCCCACATCTAAATATGCAACTTCACATGGAGTTGCATAGCACAGTTTTAAAATAACAAAACAAAAATCTATATATAACTCGTTAATCCAAATGTAAAAAAAAAAATAAGCTGTTAATTACTGGAAGAGCTTATTGAAGTCAAATGATCAGTGGAGTTTTAACACGTGTCAGTCTTACAGTGCATCTAATGAATCACTGAACTTATTCTGTGTTTATTTCCTCTAATATAAAATACATTATGGGGACAAAAGCACTAAAATTTCAAAATATCCATGTTGATTATTTGATTTAGGATGAAAAAAGCCCATGGGAAACCACTGTAACACTTTGTATCTAAGAAAAAGCAAATGGTAAACCTTAACCAAAACAACACAGCTTTTCTGATAGTACTGAAAAATTTGCACCACCATAAGGACCCAAGGGATGCAGGAATAGTAATTCACTCCACATCTCAATTCGATTTGCCTGTTGGCCTTTGTAGCAACTTAGATCTTAGAGAATGGAAATGGATTATCTCAAACATAACTAGGTTGTGATTTCAGTTGCATCTGTTGTGCCAGATGTAGCTTCATTGCTTGAGCAAATTATCACAATTTCTGCTACTTGTTATACAGCTGTTGATCTGTCAAATTCTCCCTTTTTCTCCCTGTACTGCTAATAACTACTATGGGAAACAGTTTGCTTTTATCTGGCTAGACCAATAAAACAACATCACCTCCTGCCTTAAGGGTGAGACTACTCTATATCATGAATTCTCCTGAGACAATTTAATTCCTAAAGAGCTTAATCATTTTTTTTTTAATTCTGCAAGGTACCACACTGGATCATTGCATAGACAATATTAGCTAATTGGGTCTGAATAAGAAGTGTCAACTGCTCTAAACTTTTTGGTGAAATGTCAGAGTAAGAAATAAATATGATGAAAATTCAAGAGCTTTCTCTCTCAGTTAAATTTCAGTTCAATGGGGCATTGTCAACCTAGTTCCTCTAAGATGAAGTATAGTTTTGCTGTATATACTCCTTCCAGTAAGCTGGAAGCATAATACCTAAAGGACTTCTTTGGATTTTGGAAATGCTAATCTGGTCCATATACCTTCAAGATACCCAAATATTGTATCAGTTTTAATTGGAGGTTAGAAAAAAATGGTTTTACAGAAGATTCAGGGTGTTGTGCAATGTCTTTTTTCATAGTTGAGTCATAGGATCCAAGAGATCCAACAGTACTTAAAGTGTCCAAGGGTGGATATTCTGTGTAAAGGCCAGATGGGTAAATCACAGTTTAGAACTTTGTTTGTATGACATAATCTTACTATCCTCCTTGCATATTATTATATTACTTTTGACAAAAAAAATATTGGCATAATCTTAGACCTTTGGAAAGAATTTATGTTAAATTGTGACCAGCAAATTATCATAAAACTGGAGCTTCTCTTAATTAACTGGGTGTTATCTAACCCATAAGGTCATAATTTAAATAAGCACAGCAGCACTCCATCATCAAATGGAAGTAGTATGGATGTGAGAGTGTGAACAGAGTTATCCATTACCTTATTTCCTTTCTCCTCCACAGCACCTCTTTTATTTGTTTCCCTTTTGATTATTTTATTCATAACAGAATGATGTATTGTATTGGAGAGAGTTTCTCTTGCTTACTTACTGCTACTAACTCGAGCCTGTCACATAGTTGCACATATTTTTAAAAAAGACAGAGGAAACTAACAATTGTCACAGGTACTTGGCTCGGAGTTCCTAAGACAATTTAACTGCCACATTTGATTAAACAGTCACAGACTAAGACAAGTTCAAGTGCAGAATCTCCCAGTTTAGATACCAAAATGTACTAAAAGAATTATTGCTGCTCACTAATAAAGGAAAGGAATTAGCAGTGACTATTGTTGAATGCTATGAACCAATAAAAAAGAATCGACTTTATAATAAAGTAAATCACTAAACTCAAACTTACTGTATAATTCTTTTAAATACATTCAAGTAGAGATGTCTGTTATCTCAATTATCCAACAATTATGTATTAGAGGTGAAGTAATCACAATGGAAAAGTAAACTTTCCAGACTTTTTCCCCATAAAGATGGGTGAAAGAACACTTCCTGCTCTACATACACTTCTTACAATGTAGCCCCATATTTTTCTTACTGAACAATGGTATTTATAGTTTCCCACCTTGAATTGTGTTAAGGTTTTCTCACTGCCTCAACCTTCAACTGATACTATGTATTTTCAAGGCAAAACTTAAGAAATAGTACATATGCCATATATTCTTATTAATTTCATCCCTGTAAATCAGACTGTAAGAAAGTCAAAACAGTCAAATGTAAAATGCTGGCTAGCCATCTCAATTGAGCTGCAGTCACAACTACCATTAGTTGTAAGACATAAGAATAAATGAGACCTTCAAATGAGTCCAGCTCTTAGCTACTGAGCTACACTCATCCTTTAAATCTTCTCAGCTGAGTTTCCAGATATTGTGAAAAAAATTCTTTGCTAAATTTTTTTGACAAATTTAAAATCAACAAAACCTATGAAAATACTGTTTAAGTTTTAAATTTCATTTAACAGTCATATAGAGATAGTTGTCTGAGACAGAAATCCTTGCAAAAGAAAACAAAACTTGCATATTATGTACTTGTGTTCATAATAGACAGTTTATGTTGACTACATAAATACTTATACATAAATACTTTATGTTTCATGTAGCTATTTAGCTACTGCATTTTAGGTACTGTTTTGATTCTAATTTGAAAGTGATGGTACTTGAAGTCTGATATGATTAAGAAATTTTTAAGAACATTTAATTATGAACTAATGAGTCTTGAATCTGAAGCCAGGAGTTCTATTTCAGTGCATAAATATTTATCTATCCCATTGGTTTTCACCAGAAACGTTAAAAAGTGTGATGGGAATGTTCCAGAATAAGGAATGGAACTTAACGAAGAAAGACATAACAGTGACAGAATTCAATACAAGAGATTTTACAAAGAAGTAGTGAGGATAGTGAATTAAGAAAGAGTGTGGTATAAGACCACCGGAACCTAGCCACAGCCATGCTCAAGGCCCCTCTCCACATGTTCAGACAAGCCTCATGCATGAAGGTACCGGCAGAGGAACCCAGGTGTGTGAAATCCCATCAAACAGCCCACATCCAGAGACTTAAAAGCAAGCTCCCAGAAGCGATATATTATAACCTACTTCTCCCTCTGGGAGAAACTAGCAAGCTACTGAGAGTTTCCTGCCCACATGGGACAGCCTAGCAAGCTTCCCATGGTGTATTCATATGCTAAGCAAGTAACAAGCTGGATCTCATTCCCCTTATCCTGAAAGAGCCACAAACGTGGCATCTTTGGGATATCCGAGTGGAGAGAGGCTTCTAAAATCTCAGGGACAGGACGAATGGAGAGGTTACTGAGCCCGCTTGAGAAATCGACGATCAAAGGGATTTCGTGATTCATGATTTGTGATGGTATATGACAGCAGTGCTTAAACTAGAGCATCCAGTGACTTTCATTATGACTTAGAGAATGAATAAAATATGCCCTAGTAAGAAGCTTTATCTTTTTCTTTCTTTTTTTTTTCCTGCTGTACCTGGTGGTTTTCAGGGCATACTCTTGTCTCTGTATTCAAAATCACTTCTGGTTGGTTTGGGGGATTTTTATATGGGATTTTTGGATTTTAACCCAGCAAGCAGGTGCCTTAACTGCTGTACTATCTCTCTAGCCTCAAAAGGTTCTTTTTATTTCCAACTGAATCCAAGTCACTGTTAGAAAATCATTGATTTTGAGTTTACTTACCCAGAATTACTGAAAAGATGTACTGTCCAATTTTCTAATATTTATTGTATTGACTTCCTATGCCTGGTAGACAGCAATAATTATTCCTTTCAACACTGATTTTGATAGAGATACTCTTCATTAAATATCTAATTGTGTGTATATATTCCCATTTGTGTGTGTCTCTGTATATGTCTTACTACTAAACAGGTATACAAAGTCTAAATGATTGACTCTAGTGATGAAAAAAGATCAAATTAGGCTTAGACAAGTGGGAAATGGTGTGCCAATCACTACATTTAGCTTTAGCAATACTTAAACTTACATTTCTATTTATTTTATGCCTAGCTTATTTCAATCCATAAGATTTCTGTTCTTTCATTTCTTCTGATGTCTTTTATCTTCTGTGCAGCTGAACTTTTGGTTTAGGAATAATGTGTGCTTTTTCCATTAGGATCAGCCCCCTGTTGCAGGGGAATCCTTGTGGTAGTCTGATCAAGCCCTATAAATTCTGCATCTTGAGGGCTTCATTCATTCCCTTGGATATGCTCAATGGACAAAGAATCCAAAGCTAAATCTTTAAGTTAGGCGTTACTTTCAGCATTTTAAAACCAGTACAGTAAAAATTTAGCACTCTTTTTGGGTCACTAACCTATGTGCATTCCCACTGCTTGATTTAAGCATACCTATCAATCCTACTATGGAGGAAATAATTGATTCTAGAGAGTCATATCCTTCAGCAACTTTGTGGTGTTTCAGATAAGCATTCCTTTGTTGGTTTGGAAGTTTCACTAGCATTCTTAAAGTGAACATGGTGATTTGAACACGTGTGATTTAATCGGATTTCCTGGGTCAAGTGAAGACTAAAACATTTTAAGCCTACCTAGACTTCTTACAGAAGAGGAATAGTGGGAGAATTCCTGAGAACTGAGTCAAGTAGAGTTACCTTTATGATAATTTATGAATACAGATCTCTAACTGAAAACATGTTTGGATCAATGAATAAATGATATTAAGCCATAAATATATTTTTATTGACTTATCCATAACTACAAATATAAATGAACATTCTGAAGTACATTGCATGAATATAAAATTGATTTAATGAAACACCAAGTAACAATATTATTTATTAAAATGATTATTCATTATAAATAAAATATAAGGGAAAGTTAGACAAGCATTGCATTTATATAATCAGAGTTCATATATGAAGACAATATAGTATATAAGGGAAATAAAATCACTTCTAAGTTATCTGATTGGGAGAATATCTACTCAGGAAAATAGGTGTTTATAAAGTGGACAAGTAAAAGTCAAAAATCAGAGCGGATGTGGAAGCTGTCCATTTTTTTGGCTACAAAGAACTAGTTTTATGAAAATTACTAAGTTACAAGTGCCATTTGTTTCCTATCAGTATAATATGAGGAACTGTAAGAAATCCCACTTCTGCAGTTATCTGAAGCATTAGAAAAATTATCTGCAGAGGAACTCCTAATGGCTTAAAAATCTATAGAAGCCCAGGTCATCACTTATAGCTGCAGGAGGAAGAAGCTGGCTTCTGCTTCCCTTTTCCTTTGAGTCCTACATAAAAGGCTCTTCGAAAAATGGCAACCACATCCTAGTAAGTGCATTCTGAAAAACACAGTAGTCTTTTGGAATTCATGATAAGCAAGATAACTTATGAAAAATTGCTAGTAAATGCTATTTTGAGCAAATTTGAGCTTAGAGTCTCTCACACACATCATGAAAAGAATTTATTTCTATAAGATTTAATTTTATACTGAGTGCTTGCTTCTTCCCACAAGTGTTCTAAAGATCCCTTTTATTCCCCGTCCCCCCACACAAGTAAACTCAATTCCGTAAACAAGTCTCCAGTTCTGTTGTTGTGGTTGTTTGTTTCTTAACATAGACCTTCAAATCACATATGACAGAAGTTGTTCTGCATCTGTCCCTCTCCTCTGCCTAGCCTCTCTAAGCATGATATTCTAGTTTCATCTACATAGTAGCAAATTGCATAATTTCATCTTTTCCTGTATATGGGTAATATTCCATAGATACATACATACATACATGCATTGTGTGCATATATTTGCATTGATCCAAACATGTTTTCAGTTAGAGATCTGTATTTATCAATTATTATAAAGGTAATTCTACTGACTCAGTTCTCAGGAATTCTCCCACTTTTCCTTTTCCATTTTAAGTCTAGTTGGGTTTAAAATATTTCAGTCTCTGCTTGACCCAGGACATCTTATAAAAGCATAGAGAAGAAGTTCAAATCTTCATATTCACTTTAAGAACATTATTGATACTTCCCAAACCAGCAAAGGTATTACTATCTGAAACATCATAAAGTAGAAAGAAAAGAAAGAAAGAAAGAAAGAAAGAAAGAAAGAAAGAAAGAAAGAAAGAAAGAAAGAAAGAAAGAAAGAAAGAAAGAAAGAAAGAGAAGAAAGGAAGAAAGAAAGAAAGGAAAGAAAGAAAGAAAGGAAAGAAAGAAAGAAAGAAAGAAAGAAAGAAAGAAAGAAAGAAAGAAAGAGAAAGAAAAAAGAAGAAGAAAGACAGAAAGAAAGAAAAGAAGGAAGGAAGGAAGGAAGGAAGGAAGGAAGGAAGGAAGGAAGGAAGGAAGGAAGGAAGGAAGGAAAGAAAGAAAGGAAAGAAAGAAGGAAGGAAGGAAAGAAAGAAAGGGAAGGAAGGAAGGAAAGAGAGAAAGAAAGGAAAGAAAGGAGGAAAGAAAGACGGAAAGAAAGAAAAAAGAGAGAGATAGATAGATAGATAGATAGATAGATAGATAGATAGATAGATAGATGGTCTCCTTTTCCAGTCATCTGTTCTTTTCTTGGATTATTTACAAATCTTGGCTATAATCAATCATGTAGCAATGAATGTAAGGGTACAGGTACATTTTTTAAATAGTTAATGTCAGGCCTGCAGAGTAGATACAGAAAATAAAATTGCTCAATTGTATAGTGGCTCAATTATTAGATTTTGTTTTTATTTCTCTTCCTCTTTCTCTTGAATACTCTGTTTCAGACTGAAGAAATTACTGAATATAGGTATGAGGACAGACCTAAACCTTAACATGAGTCAAACATGGTATATTTGCAGGAACAAAATAACAATAACAATAATAAGAAAATTAATTCATCTGGGCCTGTTTCTCCCCAATTATCATATATTGCATTTCTTATTATATTTAACAAATGGTAATGGGGATATATAGCTAAATTCATCCTCTTTAAAGGAAAGCATACAGTATACAGTAGTGTGTATGAATGTATTTCTGTTCATCAATCCTTTGTAATAGTTGATGAAATATTAATAATTTTCAAAAGCTTCTTTTTATCTGGGGGGCATTTCTGTTTCTATTTTGAGCCACTGATATTGTGTAATATAAGGTACTTCATGTTCTATCTTTGTATTAAATTTTTAAGATAAATTCAAATATTGTATCAAGGAAATCTCACTTGCTAATTTTCCATTGAGAGCTTACATATCTTAGCATGTCATATTCTTATGCGAAAGCAACAGAATTCATGTAGATTGTAAGAATTGAGAAAAATTCTTCTTTAGCAACCTGGTAAACTCACAGTGCCAAACACTCTACAGGAATATTTTGACAGATTGGAAAAGAGAAATAGAACAATAGGAAGTAGAGGAAAGAACATGAAGTATTTTAGCATCCAGACAATGTTAAGAAGGTCTGGTCATTCTTGATATGGATGTGGCATTCTCAGTATAATCATATCATTTAATATCACAAGAAGGATGAAAGTGAGAGAATTTTATGATCAAATTAGAGAAACTTCAGAGAAATACCTTTAAAACTAAATCATAACTTTAAATTACGGTATATATGTACATATGTGTGCATATAACAAAGTAAAATTAGTCTTTAGCATTGAATAAGAAAAAAATCTTGAAAATTAATGTAGAAGTTGCATTTGTGGGTAGTCTCCTTTTTAAAAAGCATTATTTCCACGTTCCCTTGCACCTGCTTCATCTCAATTCCAAATGCCGTTCTGATCAAATTATTCCCTGGCATTCACCCACACAAATACATTTGCTTTCCTGGTTTCACAGCATAAATATCATGATTCTTCTCATGGCATACAATGCTCCCCATGAATCACCTTCTGTCTCTTTAAATCATATTTTACTTCACTTTCCCCTCCTACCCCATTCTTCAGTCACAGGTGGCTTTTTGTACTTTTCTTTGCTCCTGTGTCATGTCTTTGGTACTTGGTTATATGTACTCACATCTCTAGGAAAGGCTTGCCAGATGCCTCAAACTATAACAGCTCTATATGCACCTCCATTATATCCTTTATACCCACTGGGGGAAGAATCCATAAGAAAATTTCAACAAGGAAAATTCTACAAGGAAATTTCCTCTTTTCTTTTTTTTGAATCCTTAACGTTTGGGAGAACACCTGGCATGTGGTGAATACTCAATAATAATTGGCAAAAATAATGAATAGATGAACTTCAGGAAGACTAAAGAGATTGAAACCAAAGGAGTGTGAATATGACTCTATGCCATGAAGATTTTTAGGCTGAGTATTTTTAAGAAAGCATACAAAAGAAAAGCTGTGAAAACTAAATAGAAGTCATCCATTTCTAAAATGTGTTTTTATTAATGAAGAAAACTCTCTAAGCTTATTTTCTCCATGTACCTTAGCTACCTGAAAGAGGGTGACTAAATTATTTTTTATTTATGGAGAAGTCAACAATCAAATGAGGGTAACAACCATATCTTTATTTACTGTGGTTTTCTTAGTAACTTTCTATTACAGCTTGTTTTCCTTTCTACCAAATGTTTCATTATAACTCGAGATCTTGTGCTGACCTTCATTAAAATGTGGTCTTTCCCTCCCCACTGCAGCAGAATCTTGGCAGCCAAAAACCTCCAGAATCCAACTGCAGCCATTTTCTAGGTTGCTCTCCATGGGCTCAGATGAGCATCACTTATGAGGGAACCTGCAGAAAAACACAGGCATGCAAGACCCTTGACTGAGATCTCCAAGCTCGCTCAGAATGGGACTGGGCCTCCTCCCCACAGCTCCATACTTTTCCAATAGCTGGGCAGTCACACCTGCAAACTGCCCCCAGCGCCATATAATCTCATCAACAGCCAAGATCCAGAGACTATGAAATAAAACCCCCAGAAGTGAGCAACATAGAATGTCTTGGATCAAGCTACCTAACCTCTTACACGCTAGCCCACTTATTTACCAAAAGTAGCACACATTTGTATGGGTTTAACATACATGCTTGTAATCTCTTATAAAAGGGCTTAAATGCCTCCAGGATGAAATACAACAATCTTCACACACTTTCCTCTTATGGTGGTGGGAAGGTACATGGTGGTGGGATTGGTGTTTGAATGTTAACTGTATTGAACTATTGGGAACAACTTTATAAAAATTTAAAAAAATTAAAAAATTTTAAAATGTGGTCTCTATATATCTAGGGCATTTGTCCTTCCCCCTAAACTATTTTCCAGAATCACAGCTGACCTTTAAAAAGGTGAGGCATCCCACTTCAAGATTTTTTTTTATTAGACTCCCAAATAAAGTGTTGCTATACATTTAGGATAAAATAATTAAATTACCCTTATTTTTGTGCTTTAGAAAAGCAAATTAGAACCTTCTATCTTCTAGGTTCTCAATTTAGGCACATTCTATAATAAAAATAGATTAACAACAAAAATAAATAAAAAGCTTAATAATATGTATATGCCATTTATATGGGAGAGACCTAGAAAAATGAGAAACTCCAAAAATAGCCCACATCATCACATTAAATAACATATTATGTAAAAACCAAAGATGTTGGGGGAAAAGAAAAAGAAAATATGGGAGGTTCCCAGGAAAGACACAGTAAACAGTGTTTGTTATGCAGATTAAGTAGCTGCCTTCTTCATGATAACAGTTTTTAGGAATTTATGATCTTCTGTTTATGGTCCATAGAAAGAGACAAACTTAAATATGAAGACTTAATTTACAAGTATCTCTTAGAAAAGGCTAACATCTACTCTTCAGAGTTTTTTCCTATGTATGTTATCTTCTGTTTCTTAAACATAATCATCAGTTTAAAATAGTTCTTAAACCAAGAAGGCATATCTTTGATTAGCAAATTTTGCTCCTGTTCAATATGTTCATGACTAAAAAAATTAGCTTCAACTTTTACCAAAAATATATAATGCTGTTATCCTCAACGGGGAAAAACTAAGGGCCTTTCCTCTGAGATCAGGCACAAGACAAGGATGCCCACTCTCACCACTCCTCTTCAATATAGTACTGGAAGTACTTGCGATAGCTATTAGACAAGAAAAAGAGATTAAGGGCATCCAGATAGGAAGGGAAGAAATCAAACTCTCACTATTTGCAGACAACATGATACTATATCTAGAGAAGCCTAAAACCTCTACTAAGAAACTCTTAGAAACAATAGACTTATACAGTAAAGTTGCAGGCTACAAAATCAATACCCAAAAATCCATGGCCTTCATATATGCAAACAATGAGGCAGAGGAAAGGGACATGAAAAAAGCAATCCCATTCACAATCGTGCCCCAGAAAATCAGGTACCTCGGAATCAGCTTAACCAAGGAAGTAAAAGACCTTTACAAAGAAAACTACATAACGCTACTCCATGAAATCAAAGAGGACATGAGGAAATGGAAACATACACCCTGCTCGTGGATAGGGAGAATCAATGTTGTCAAAATGGCAATACTCCCTAAAGCATTATACAGATTCAATGCAATCCCTATAAATATACCCATGACATTCTTCAAAGAAATGGATCAAGCAATCCTAAAATTCATATGGAATAACAAACATCCAAGGATAGCTAAAACAATTCTTGGGAAAAAGATGATGGGAGGCATCACCATCCCCAACTTCAAACTTTACTACAAAGCAGTAACAATTAAAACAGCATGGTACTGGAACAAAGGCAGAGCCGTAGACCAATGGAACAGGGTGGAATATCCCTACACACAACCCTAAATGTATGACCATCTAATCTTTGATAAGGGAGCAAGAGATGTGAAGTGGAGCAAGGAAAGCCTCTTTAACAAATGGTGCTGGCACAACTGGACAACCACATGCAAAAAAATGGGTTTAGACCTTGACCTGACACCATGCACAAAAGTCAGATCAAAATGGATTAAAGACCTCAACATTAGACCACAAACCATAAGGTACATTGAAGACAAGGTCGGCGAAACCCTCCACGATATTGAAGATAAAGGTATCTTCAAAGGTGACACGGAACTAAGCAATCTAGTAAAAACAGAGATCAACAAATGGGACTACATTAAACTAAAAAGCTTCTGCACCGCAAGAGATACAGTGACCAGAATACAAAGACTATCCACAGAATGGGAAAGGATATTTACACAATACCCATCAGATAAGGGGTTGATATCAATGGTATATAAAGCACTGGTTGAGCTCTACAAGAGGAAAACATCCAACCCCATCAAAAAATGGGGCAAAGAAATGAACAGAAACTTTACCAAGGAAGAAATACGAATGGCCAAAAGGCACATGAAAAAGTGCTCTACATCACTAATCATCAGAGAGATGCAGATCAAAACAACCATGAGATACCACCTCACACTACAGAGACTAGCACACATCCAAAAGAACAAAAGCAACCGCTGTTGGAGAGGATGTGGGGAGAAAGGGACCCTTCTTCACTGCTGGTGGGAATGCCGACTGGTTCAGCCCTTCTGGAAAACAATTTGGACGACTCTCAAAAAATTAGATATTGAATTCCCATTTGACCCAGCAATACCACTGCTGGGAATATATCCCAGAGAGGCAAAAAAGTACAATCGAAACAACATCTGCACATGTATGTTCATCGCAGCACTGTTTACAATAGCCAGAATCTGGAAAAAACCCGAATGCCCCAGAACAGATGACTGGTTGAGGAAACTTTGGTACATCTATACAATGGAATACTATGCAGCTGTTAGAAAAAAGGAGGTCATGAATTTTGTATTTAAGTGGATGGGCATGAAAAGTTTCATGCTGAGTGAAATGAGTCAGAAAGAGAGAGACAGACATAGAAAGATTGCACTCATCTATGGTATATAGAATAACAGAGTGGGAGACTAACACCCAAGAACTGTAGAAATAAGTACCAGGAGGTTGACTCCAGGGCTTCGAGGCTGGCCTCACGTTCCGGGGAAAGGTCAACTCAGAGAAGCGATCACCAACTACATTGTAGTCGAAGGCCATGTGGGGGAAGGGAGTTGCGGGCTGAATGAGGGCTAGAGACTGAGCACAGTGGCCACTCAACACCTTTATTGCAAACCACAACAGCTAATTAGAGAGAGAAAACAGAAAGGAATGCCTTGCCACAGTGGCAGGGTGGGGTGGGGGGGAGATGGGATTGGGGAGGGTGGGAGGGACACTGGGTTTACGGGTGGTGGAGAATGGGCACTGGTGAAGGGATGGGTTCCCAAACTTTGTATGAGGGAAGTATAAGCACAAAAGTGTATAAATCTGTAACTGTACCCTCACGGTGATTCTCTAATTAAAAATAAATAAATTAAAAAAAAAATATATATATAATGCTGAAAATTCTACACAAATAAGGAATCATAGCAATCAAAAAAGTATCCCTGGATCTTCTGAAAAAATCCTTGTGAATAAAATATATATGAGAGCTCATTTTCTTACTGTATTACTGTCTCCTTCTTAAACTACTATTGTTACCAACGACCAGAAGTTTGTAGGCTTCTAAATTTATATATTTTTATTATACTTTTTTTAAATGTAGAAACAAGAAAGATTTTTTGGTACTGTTTTAGGGGGTTAAAATTTGCATTGGATAACAATGGTCAGTTATATTTAGGATTTACAATACAAACAGCAAATTATAGACACAATAGAGTTAATTTGAACCATCAATTTTGCTATAAGAGAGAAATTTAGTACATATTATTCTACATATACAGTACTGTATATAAAATAATATGTTTTGTTTTGGACTATAGCATTGTATAGCCCAATGTTTGTATGCTATGCTTCCATTTTCATTTTCTCTGGGATTCTCATATGTTTATGCAAAAAACTATGATCTCCTTTGGCTCTAGTATTTAGTTCAGATAAGCCTGATTTGAAAACTTATTAGTATCTACTGTTTACTTTGAGTGCTTTATTTCTTGTACTAATTTTTCTCTGGTAATTTTAAATTTTTAATTTGTACATTATTTAGTTTCCTTCACATTATTGTAATACTGTGGATTATTAGAAATATATATTTGTTTTTTATCCAAAGTTTCCTGGCTCATGATTCTCCAAATCACTGAAATTTTCTAAAGTGATAAGGCCAAGGGAATTATCTTTTGTTTAGTGAGCCAAAATATTTCTGGATGAAGGTAGGGATATTATAATACATGTGTTAAAACAACCTTGATCTCAGTTCAATCCCTGGCACTATATTTGATGGCCCAGGAGTGATCTCTGAGCACAGAGCCAGGAGTAAGCCCTGAGTGACACCAGGTATAAACCAATGATAACTGTCATTCTATCACTGTCATCCTGTTGTTCATTGATTTGCTTGAGCAGGCACCAGTAATGTCTCCATTCGTCCCTGTCTCGTGTTAGTGTAACCTGATACTGGGGGCTCTTTCAGGGTCAGGGGAATGAGGACTGTTGTTATTGGCATATAGAATATGCCACAGGTAGCTTGCCAGGCTTTGCCATGCAGGCAGGATACTCTTGGTAGATTGCCTGGCTTTCCGAGAGGGACGGAGACTTTTGGGGAAGCCTCTAATCACTTTTACAGATGTTCCCAGTCTACCAAATGTAAGCTTTTGGTCGACTGGCATATTGTCACAGTCTTCACACTGACAAACACGCACCTGCCTGCATCTCTAGGCAGCACCTGGGACATCTGTGGCCTCAGGTTGATCTCCTTGAGGTTGATGAGTATGCCCGGAGGTTGTTGAGCAGCTGCCAGAGCAGGACCCTATTGAGGAATGGTCTGTGCCAGGTTGAACACCCGTGCTGGGTCCCAGGTCACCCAGTGTTTGGCTGACAGCACCCCACAGTGGATGAGCCATTGCGTGCACTTCTGCCATGGCTCTATGTCCAAAGGCACTGCGACTCGGCCCGGCCAGGACAGGTGGTGATGCTGCGGCTGCCGCTGTGGTTTCTCTATGACCTTCTGTCTGAACCTTGCAAAACAGCTGGCTATATCCATCATGAATCACAAGAGAGTTCCAGCAGGGATCATACACAGAGTTCCATGCCTGGCGTACTGAGCCACGCTTTGTCTAAGGCGAGATAGTGAGCCTGGGTTTGGGAGAGCATGAGGGGTTTGAACGGCATCAGAGCCATCTTGCCTCCAATATGTGCAGCAACCAATGATACCCCAAACCCTAAAAATCTGGATGCAATTTAAAGACAAATGTCCTATCTTTTAACTAAAAATAATTGCAGTTTAGGGTAAACAGATGTAGTTAGAAAAAACATGTTCATAAGAGGTACAAAATTAGGGCCTTTTAAAGAGGCAAAGGATCTTCCTGTTTTAACCATCAGAAGCATCTAAATAAAAAACAAAACAAAACAAAAACATCTAAAGAGAACTGCTAGGCCAGAGCAATAATACCATAACAAAGGCATTTGGTTTGTACTTGGTCAACCCAGGTTTGGTTCCTGGTGGCCTATATGGTCCCCTGAACACAACCAAAAGTGATCCCTAGATTTACGAATGAGCCCTGAGCACTGCGGAGTGTAGTCCTCAAAAATTAGCAGAAAAAAACTGGATGATTGGTGTTCATAAACTTAAGCTTAAATTATTTTAGCTATTTATGACTGGTTACCAATTCTCTATGGCTGGAGCGATAGCACAGCGGTAGGGTGTTCGCCTTTCACGCAGCCTACCTGTGTTCAATTCCTCTGCCCCTCTTGGAGAGCCTGGCAAGCTACCAAGAGTATCACACCCACACAACAGAGCCAGAAAGCTACCCCTGGCGTATTGGATATGCCAAAAACAGTAACAATAAGTCTGACAATGAGAGATGTTACTGGTGCCCGCTTGAACAAATCGATGAGCAGTGGGATGACAGTGACAGTGACCAATTCTCTAGAAAGAATGAAATGTACATTAGCATCAATTCTCTGGGTAAAAGTCAATAAGTACTTCTCAAACAACTGATGGTTTCCTAAAACAATTGTTTTCGGTTCAGTCTAAAGGTCTTTGGTTCAGTTCAAAGATCTTTGGTCTAGTTCAAGGGAGACTTGTAGTACAATTTCTCTGTAATGGCTCCATGACTCCATTTTTCAATGGCTTCACAGATGTCACCCTTTTATAGTTATCAGAATATTATATTTGGTCTCTGTCTCTAGTTCCTGAAATCCCTTTAGTGCCGTAAAAGTGAAATGCAAATCTTATTACTCATAACAAGACTATGTTAACCACAAATGATTTTATGATAATGAAGTGAATTTCTGAAATAAAAATATGATAAGAGGTTGCCAAGGGAAACTACTTTGGAATAGAAGGTGGGACCTTTCAATTCCATCCTCTGATTTCTAGGAAGGGTAGACACAGAGGATGTTAAATCAAACATCAAGGGTCACTGATTTAATCAATTGTGCCTGTGTAATGTAGCTTTCATAACAAATCAATAGGAGAGGGTTCAAAAAAGCTTTAAAACTAAGAGACAAATTTTCCAGCTGTTACCAAACCATGTCACAAACTTCACAGTGAAGACATTCTTCTCCCTCTGACCTTTGGTTTGTATTTTTTAATACACTTTGCATTAAACAATACAGTAATGTAGTGAGGAAACTGGCTTTGTGAGTTCTGTGACCTGCTCTAGCAAATCAATAGAAAGTAAAGAGAGGGTGGGCATTTGTCTAGTTTAAGAGGCAACGGGTTGTTTTTTGCTGTCTGAGAAAGTCCACATTCTCTTTTGAGCACATATCTCTATCTCTGTCCTTTCAGTCCCCTCACATTTCTCTAAGTAAATTTCAATTAATAAAACTATTTTATTTCACTAAAAAAAAAGAGTGGGGGAGCAGGGGTACAGAAGCACATGTATCAGCCTGGACTTGTGATTGGCATCACAACTAGGCAGAAGTTTTGTGGCATTCAACTCTAATTATGGAGGAATTGATGATATCTCTGAATAGATCATATCAGAATTGAGTTGAAATAAAGGACACCCAGGTGGAATCTGAGAACTTCTTGGAGGTGTGAGGAAAAGTTCATGTTCATTAGAACTGGGGTCAGGATCATAACTTCTGTGTATATTTAGGTTTTGCTTATCTGTTTCTAATTTTACTGTATAAGTCTAAATCTCTGTGTTATTGCTCTGACACTCTCTTTTGGGTTCTCCTCTACATTTTGTCTTTATTCTTCCCAACTAATTCTTGGTTGATGCTGCAAATTATTTTGGTATATAATTCTAACCTTCTATATCCTCATAAGCTGTTTTTATAATGCATTTTTTAAAATGTTAAGCTGTACTGGGAATGATTATTACCATCTGCAAGAATTTCTGTGACTTCTGAAAGACAGTGGAATAATGATTTGAAGAACATCCATTCTTCCCCTACTCCTCTTTAAAATGAATCTTGACTCCGAAATATGAGTATTTCCTTCTATAAATCAGGACCTTGTGAATGATCTACAGATTAAACAGAAGATCCAGCCCTGGGATTGAAAGATCAATTTTTTAAAGATTAATCATAGACAGCCCAACTGACTTTGCCACAAAGCCTAAAGATAATAGCCACTTATCCTTAATTCACCCTTCTCCCAATCCTCAAAAGCCTAACCATTACTTCAGTTAGGTTTGTAGATAAGACTATGGCTCAGGGGATCAATAATAAAAGATATTTTGTAATTCATTAAGGCCTCCACTGGTGTGCAGCCCTACTTTCTTCAACAGCCCTCCCCCCAGTTAAAAGAAAGAAAACTTCCACTGGAATAATGAGACCCACACTTTACCAAACTTAAAAAGATGTCTGTCAATATGGCAGACTGAGAGTTGAGGGTAGAGAGAGAACTGGTAACATTGGTGGAGAGAGGTTGACACTGGTGGGGAATCAGTGTTGGGACATTGTATGTCTAAAGCTCAACTATGAGTACCTTTACATGTGCTCTAATAAAATAAAAATTTTAAAAGCCCTTCTTGTGACTATGCAGACAAGGTACTTGCTTTAAGAACATGAATTTGCCACCTCCCAAACTGCCAGCTGGTTACCAATGAGCTCTTTCTCAACCCATCATTGTATCTTTCATTTGATCAGTTTTCCCAGGTCAATAGAATCAAATCTTCACAATTGTAGGATGACAGGTGCTATGAAGTAGATAATTTGGACTAGTTTGGGTAATTTGTCCAAGCTTGTTATTCTCATAAATTGCTTTCATCATTAACATAATGTAATTCTTACAAAGTATGGTTTTCTTTTTAGAAATGTTCAGAGGCTTGAATATTTTTTATAGCAATTTTAACTTTTAGAACTAACCTAACACAAATTGTTTAAAAATACAAAATATGAAAATTTTTCTTCTCAACTTGCAGCTTTTCTTCACAAATGGAAAAAAAGGAATCTGTTAACTTAGTTTCAGTGTTTCCTTCATTATCGAATTTTTGAACCATGTGTTTTAATTATTTTTAACTTACACAGCAGAAAACCTTTGTACTCTAAGCAGAATAAAAATCATTTATAATATTATTGATTCCAGACAATGATAATCATGCTGGACATTTTAGAGAAGTTTCAGTAATATATCTTTGACTATATATGGTAATCTCTTATACTACCTCCTTGGATATATGCATAAGTTGTTGATCCCTAAAAGATGAGAAAAGTATTTTTTGCATGAGAACCACAAATTGATAGTAGAAGTTTCTGTCTTGTACAACTTTTGCACATTAGAGCCCATGGTATGTATAATGTGGGTATTTTGTTAAAAGACTGAAGCTGGGACTGTTTCACTGCTTACAATCTATTTTATTGTGTTACTGATTACAATTTATGTCGCTGTGAGAAAAATATTTAAACTCTAAATGCAGCGTCTCATTTGTAGTTAGTATCCAGACCTACTATGATTATTTAAAGAGATCTAGATTTGTATTTTTAAAACATTTATTAGGCATGGTACTTCTACTTTTCATTTACTTTCATCATTCTTACTCTCTTATGTTCATCAATATCCTTATCTTCTTTTCTCATTGTTCATTTTGTCTTTCAACTCTTTTTGAGTAAATAATTCACAACAAATAAAAATAAATTAGTATATTGTTAGTCAAGCATTAGCGAAGCAGCACAAATGCTGGCCGACTGCGACCGTGAATGTGGAAAGGTCGAAATGCAGCTGAATATCAAGAAGACGATGCTCATGAAAAACGAACTAGTCCCTGAAGCTCCATTTGCTCTCAATGGGATGAACATCTCTGAATGCAACAGCTATGTGCACCTGGGTCAAGAAATCAACATGAGGAATGACTTGGCGCCAGAACTGCGCAGGAGGAAGAGAGCAGCGTGGAATGCCTTCAAGGGCATCAAAGAGGTGGTTAAGAGAACAAAGAACCTCCGACTCCAGGCACATCTTTTCTATTCCACCGTTCTTCCTGCACTAACATATGCCTCAGACACCTGGCCCCTATGCAAACAGGATGAGAATGCTATTAGGGTATCCCAAAGAGGAATCGAAAGAGCTATGCTAGGAGTATCACATCTCACTCAAGTGAAAGAAGAAATTTGGAGTTCTGACCGCCGTCGACGGTCAAGAATCAGGGATGCTGTCTCGTTTGCCAAGGCATCGAAAAATCAGATGGGCCGGTTATGTAATGCTACTCAGAGACGACCACTGGACTAGAGCTGTTACCGACTGGATTCCACAGGAGGTCAGAAGCCCAAGTCAGGACCAACTAGATGGTCAGATTTCTTCGTCAAATCCCTGAATGAACGATTTGAGGCTCTTCCTGTTCCTGGAGCAAGCAGGTATCATTTGGCTGTACTAGCACAAGACAGGGACAAATAGCGACGTTATTGGTGCCTGCTTGAGCATATCAAAGATCAACGGGACAAGTAAAGAGATACAGGTGATATTGTTAGTCACAAAGTTAATTAAATCTTAGCCAAAATAAAAGGTTATTGCAACATCCTGATCATTATACCTGAATTATCCATGCTTCTAAAAATAAAATAAATAGTTATGTAAAATGTTTATTTTTGACTTGATAGTCATTAGAATATTTGTAAGTCCTTCCTTGAACAATATTGGCATCACTATAAATTTAACACTTTCTAATATATGCTGAGCTAAAAACTACATATGGAATATCACAAGTTTTGAAAAAATTAAAAATAATACAGGTATAAGGAAGCAACATTAATTAAAACAAACAGTGTTCTCTAAAGAAAATCCTCAGCTAAAATTTTTATAGCTAGAGATATCTATCCTTCATGGCACTTGCCATGACAAATTTTACAAGTGGATACTAAGGAAGGGTTTGGTGTTGGAATATTGTATGCCTGAAACTCAATCATGAACAACATTGTAGCTTTGTAATTCAAGGTGATTCGAAAATATTTTAATTAAAAACATAAAAGGAGAAAAAAATATGTTTCACAGTGTCCCTATTATCAATCATGACAATTCCCCATTTTTGAAACAAAGTAAGACTAAGTAAATTCGGTTTAAATTTACCAAATACCTTTAATTTCAACTTCTTCATAAAAGAAAGGGCCAGAGAGATGGTACAGTGGGTAAGGGGCTTGCTTTGCATGTTGGGTGGACCACACATGGTTCCCAAGCACTATCAGGAGTGATCCCTGAGTACAGAGCTAGGAGTTTACCCTGAATAAACTAAAAATGACCAAAATAACCAAACCCCAAAATAAAATTTAACAATTACAGCAAAGGAAGATACTGTGAACAAGGAGTAAATTAGATATTATAGTAGCATAAAATAAAATTATGAATTATTTGAGTTATCAAGTCTATTAATGAGTTTCAAATATGGATGTTAAGTGCACATCGTGAGTTTTGAGGATCTTCTAAAGCAGGTGAGAAATTAATCTATTTTTCAGTGGAGGCCCCGTGTGCCTCTCCAAATGATTCTCGGCCCAGCAGGCCTGCTGTTCAACGGTAGGATTCTAGGATTCAGTGTTGCTCAAGTCATCTGCTGCCTAGAATATCTCTGGCCATCCTTGCAATTGACAGAGCACTATAGGGTCATATCAGGCAATGCTTAGAGACTTACAAGGCTACATTTGGTAATGCAAAGGGACTATTTGGTACCCCTGTTTTTTATTTCTCTAGTCACACAAAAATTAGTCTAGAATTTGAGCTATGCAATTTAAGAATTTTTGAAAAGTAAATAATCCTTGAGATCAAGTCTCATGAAATCTCATCTTGGAAAATTTGCCATTGCTACTGCTGCTTACATATATGCACACTGTTTCTCAAAGCACTGTCGTAGCACTGTTCTGTTTTTCATCGATTTGCTTGCGTGGGCACCAGTAACGTCTCCATCGTGAGACTTGTTGTTACTGTTTTTGGCGTATGGAATACGTCACGGGTAGCTTGCCAGGTTATGCCGTGCAGGCGGGATACTCTCAGTAGGTTGTTGGGCTCTCCAAGAGGGACAGAGGAATCAAACCTGGGTTGGCCGTGTGCAAGGCAAATATGCTACAGGAAATATAAATATTTGAAAAATATTATAAGAAACAAATAATTAAGTATTGTATTGTGGTTTTCAACCATTTCTTTAATGATGATATTAGAGACGGAGCAGTTTCCTTTTCATGAATAATGAATATATGTATATAACATTTTAACTGTCATAAAATGACAGAAGTGTTCTTTTTTCATATTTCCAAAATTTTCTTCCGTAATCCTATATATCAGAAGATGAAGTAAAATGATTTCAAAAAAATCTAAACTTGCTAATTAATTTAATTTTTTCCTTGGGTCCCAACTCCCCATCCTTCATTTTCAGTAGTAAATTCTATCTCTGGACATTGTACTCAACTTTTATTACTTATGCTTAATGATTCACAAGCATTTGTTAAATATATTTATTTGCTCAGCTATTATTGTACATATCAGAAATACATGTTTTAGTCTTTTTGTATCAATATACATTTCTCATTATTATTTACTAGTGTAAGTAATACTTTACATGGCAGAGCCTGGCAAACTACCCGTGGCGTAGTCGATATGCCAAAAACAGTAACAATGACAGTCCTCATTCCCCTGATCCTGAGGGAGCCCTGAATACACCATCAGGCTACACTAGCAAGCAACAAGGACGAATGCAGATGTTATTGGTGCCCGCTTGAGCAAATCTATAAACAATGGGATGACAGTGATACAGTGATTTACTAATGTTACCTCCCTCATGTTTTGCTTTACATGCCAATCCCTTCCTTTCTTACACCATTTTTTTAAAAAAAATATCCATTTGTATCCATTTCTACAAGATATCCTTAATAAGTAACTGATACTCATTTGTTCAGTGCAGGAAGTTTGTCATTGTAGAAATATGGCTACACTATGCATTGCTTAGTGTCTGTATCAATATTAAAGTATGCTCTTTTTGAAGGATGAGTATTTTGCAATTATATTTATACAAAGAGACATAATTTTAAGGACGTTATTTGGGCTAAAAGTAGAATACTGAATGCGAACTTGATATTCTAACCAGACTTTGTCTTAGTCCTATAATGCCAAAGTGAACAAGGAAAAACTGGCACCAAAACAGGCATTGTCAGAGCAGAGAATTAAATCCCAAAGCAGTGATATTTTCTATGCTTCTGCCAAAAATAATTTTAAGCAATATTACTTAGAGAAAGATATGCATAGAGAAATAAGGGTGTACTTATATATTTTACATGCAAAATAACTTACAGAATTGAGTCCTTTGTCCAGACTCTCAGACCCAACAATTCACTAGAAACTCAAAAACATGATAATATTATATGTGAATGCTTATTTTTGCTATTGTTATTCTATCTGAAAATTACTTTCAAATCTCTTTTTCATATTATAGACGTAGACAAAAACTAGCACTAATAAATATTTTCAAGTGAACTTTCATAGAAACAGGGACTTACTGCACTAAGATTTGCTTTAATTAGGCATTCTTTTTGTTCTATAAAGGAAATTTGCTTTGTTGTATTTGATTTTTATGCTCTGAATTATCAGTAATATTTTTCTTCTCCAAGGAGAGAAACTTTATAACTACCACATATATGGGTCTTGTTAATTCTGAACATTTCAGCGTGCTCACCACTTTTCCTGGATTTAATTATAATTATGTCAATTTGTTATATTTACCCTATAATTACAATAACTGCTTTGCATTTATTTTTAGTATAGTTCAGAGAGGAGTTGAACAGGTTGTATATACTATATGTTAATGACACTTTAAGAGCACACAGAATCAGTGTGTATTTTCTCAGAAGATTTATACATTAAGAAACCTCTCAGGATTGGAAACAAAGGTTAAAATGTGTTTCTAAATTTGAATTATGGATTCAAATATGAGTATTACATTGCATGAAAGAAAATCTGATTTGCAATATAGAAACTGCCGTCATATTTTTGCATAACGCCTTTCCAAACATAGTGTGCTTTTTCTACTACCATGGCACAAAGTGAGCATATCATCACATTCAAAAAGGGGTCCAGAGCCTAGGTGGCTGCTCATATTTAGCACCAGGTGCCCAACTAAAATGTATACTCTAAATAATATAATATATATACTCTACATAATATAATATAACCCATGTTATAGTTAATTTTTCAGTGTTCCCTTGGGGACATATAAAGAGAACTGTTTACCATAGAAAGACAGTAGTTTCCAAATCATTCTAAACTGTCAAACAGTGTTGATTTTCTTCTCTCTAAAATGGCTTATTTTGAGAGTATCTCGGAAGTTTGGAAAAAAATATATAGAATTATCTAATTCTTATCCCAAATGGAGGTCCTATAAATATTTCTAATGAATTTTTTCCCACTTTTCAGGACTCCAATAGTAGTTAAGTATTTGTGGTCAGGAATAAGAACCAACTTAAGTTACAGGAAACCAATAATTTTGAAAAGCTAGACATTGTGCTGTGTCATAGAGATAACAATAGTGAGAAAGACTGAAAGCCCTATGCTTTCATGCTGCATATGATCCTATTGGTGGATATAATTACTGATGATTAAAATAAGGAATGATACATGGTAAAGTAAGCATATTGTCATATAAGCATATCATCATATGCTGTGAGAACTATGTAAGGAATAGATCATGTAGACTGGAAATAGTTGTGGGTTATGGAAAGATGTGCAGACTGTAACTGGGTAATAAACCTAGGGACAATGAGATGCCCTGTTCAAAATGAAGAAATAGAAACTAGGAGGTAACTCAAATTGTAAAAAAAAAAACACGATTCACATATGTGAAACCTGAACCTCAGTCTCTGGCACTGCTGTTTCACCAACAACACAAGTACCTGCAACTGTGGTCTTGCTGAGTATCATTACTACAGCAAACAGAGCGCCTACTCTCTCCAGGTAACCATTGCCAAGATTAAGGCGGGTCTCTTACAGCTTACTGAGGCTTCTCAACCTTGTAGCATCTATATGGTACATGAGGGAAAGGTAGTGTTCTCAAATATATTGAGGTGACAAAGGAAACAAAATATTCATATCTTTCAATCAAAGCAATGCCACTTACAAATCAATGTCATTATAGGGCCCTAGTTCACCTCCAAATGCATCTTGGATTTGAATTAACATGGCATATAGCAGGTTAAATATAAACTAAAAAAAGGTATTAGAAATTTAAATTTAAGTATATAATGATCTAGTTTTCTAACTCCACTAGTCAGTGTTATTTTTTTAGAGTCATATAAAATATCGTGATTTGATAAGAGTCATAATTGCAAGTAGCAAGTACTAAAATTTCAATATTTTTTAACCCTGAATAACTTGCTCTTTGTTTTTTTTTTCTTTTTGGGTCACACTGGCGATGCACAGGGGTTACTCCTGGCTCTGCACTCAAGAATTACCCCTGATGGTGCTCAGCGTACCATATGGGATGCTGGGAATTGAAGCCGGGTCGGCCGTGTGCAAGGCAAATGCCCTACCTGCTGTGTTATCGCTCCAACCCTAGAATAATTTGCTCTTTTTCCTTCAGGATATTTAACTCATCTCTTTTGTATTTGTCTCTCTCATTGAATAAGTTTCTTCTGTCATGTTGCCTAAATACCTAATTTTTTTAAAAAGATTGCTAATTTAATATTTGAAACTTATTGCAAATAGAAGGCAGAAAGACAAAAAGTCAAATAGGAAAGAAAAGCAATATAGAGAAAGAAAGGACAGAGGGAAAGAAGAACAGAGGAAAGGAAGAATGAAAGCAAAATATGCTGCTAAAATATTTAATTTTATGCTTGGCTGCTAAATCAGAGTTTTTCTCTTATTTCTATTACTGTATAAATGCTCAAAAAATTAGGAAAAATATTTCTTTCTCTTATACTTTTAGTTTCTCCTGTTCTACTATGAGGCCTAAGTAAAATTAATTTCTGTAAAATCAAAGCATATACTAAGTCATTGTCACTGTCACTGTCATCCCATTGCTCATCAATTTGTTCGAGCGGGCACCAGTAACATCTCTCATTGTGAGACTTATTGTTACTATTTTTGGCATATCCAATATACCACGGTAGCTTGCCAGGCTCTGCCGTGTGGGCGCAATACTCTCAGTATCTTGCCGGGCTCTTCGAGAGGGGCGGAGGAATCAAACATGGATTGGCTGCGTGAAAGTTGAACACCCTACTGCTGTGCTATCTCTCCAGACCATATACTAAGTATTACACTCAATTTTAGTTTACTTATTAGCTAAATGCTTTGTCCTAATAAGGTATGCTAAGCTTTGAGCATAAAATTATGATTTTCTTTTTTTAGATTGCTTCTCAGATCATGATATTCTCTGACCACCTGGGTTACTTTTTATATCTTTATAAACACATACATCCAAATAGATGACCTATCACATTTCTGTTGTCTTATATAAGTCCCACCAATCATATTCAGTCATGCATATATACATCCATAAAATAGCACTGTAGCACTGTAGCACTGTTGTCCCATTGTGTTGTTCATGGATTTGCTCGAATGGGCACCAATAATGTCTCCATTGTGAGACTTGTTGTTACTGTTTTTGGCGTATCGAATATGCCATGGGTAGCTTTCCAGGCTTTGCTCTTGGGTCAGATACTCTCAGTAACGTCCTGGGCTCTTCGAGAGGGACAGAGGAATAGAACCCGGGTTGGCCATGTGCAAGGCAAATGCCCTACCCGCTGTGCTCTGGTTTCTCTTCAGCTCATATAAATACATAAAATATAGACATAAAAATATGGCCAATATTTAAAATAGCTCTTTATGTGACTAATTTTTTTATTCTCTTTGTGTGTTAGTCTTACAATGTTTTTATAATCTTCTTTTCTTATTAGTATTACTGCGGATGCTAATGACATATCGTTTTGACAGCATTTCTTTTTCATTTCACCCATCTTTTCTAATGACTCATAAAAGGATTAAAAAAATTGTGCATAGACATGTTTAAAATGCACTATTTTTCTCATTTAGTCTTATGGTATGTGGCCTACATATCTATTCATTTGTGCACATGGTGAATATATTATACATTTTAAATGCTAACAAGTAAAACACATGTAACAATTTTCTGATTTAACAAAAAAAACATGGGAGAAAAGATTAGATATAAATTTGTCTGTATATTTTTTGTTTGCTTGTTCTTGGACTACACCCACGAGCGCTTGGGGTTTATCTTGGCTCTATGCTTAGAAATTATGTCTGGTGAGCTTTGGAGACCAAATGAGTTGCCTGGGATGAAACCTGGTTGGCTACCAAGACAAGTGCCCTACCCACTGTACTATCCCACCACCCTATTTTCTCCAATCTTAAAGAGTCTTTAGACTGAATATACTGGAAAAAAAGTGGTCCCTTTAATTTATATCATAGTAAAATAGAACGAGCTAACAGAATAAGAACAGAAATTCATTTCTCTGGTTCCTTAGTACCATTATTAGAGCCATAAAATAAACTGTGGATCAACTCGTTAGCAACCAGAAATATGATAAAATGTTATCGACTCACATCTATCTTCCTTCCTTCCTTCCTTCCTTCCTTCCTTCCTTCCTTCCTTCCTTCCTTCCTTCCTTCCTTCCTTCCTTCCTTCCTTCCTTCCTTTTTCCCATCCTTCCTTTCTCCCATCTTTCCTTTACCCTTCCATCCTCTACTTGCAATAAGTTTCAAATATTGAAACAATATTTAAAAAATTAGATTTATAGGCAGTATGTCAAAAAAAGAATCTTATTCAACGAGAACTACAGGTACTAAGGGGATGAGTTGTTCATCCTGGAGTAATGAGAGCAAGGAAACGTGTGTCACTTCTGAATTAGAGAGATGTAGATATTCATAAAGAACAAGGATCTCAGTCTAACAGATTCAAGGAACCAAATCCATCCAACAACCCAAAAGCATTTCCCCTAGAAAGACACATAAGACTTTAACAGCTTGATTTGTTTATGGTGATACCTATGTAGGCCATTTGACCTGCAGGGCTATAAAACAATAACTTTTTGCTGTCTAACTGCAAGATATCAGACCAAGATGTTGACGCCGCCTGAATCTCTCGCGCTCTCCGGAACCTGGCTTACTATCTCGCCTGAGATAGCGCTCAGCTCAACACACCAGGCAGGGACCTCTGTGTGTGACCACTGTTGGACATCGCTGGCTGTTTTGTAAGATTTTGTCAGATTCGGATGGAGTGGCATCGGTGGGGTACAAAGGGACTGCAGCTAGGCTGAGTCGCAGTGCTGTCGGTTATAGAGCTCCAGCAGTGCACGCAGTGGCTCATCCACTACAGAGTGCTGCCCCCTGGCCACCGGGTGATCTGGATCTCAGCGTGCGTGTTCGACCTGGCATAGACTCTCTGCGACAAGGTCTTGCTCTGCCAGCTGCTCAATAACCTCAACAACTTTCGCGCGCATTCCATCAATCTCAAGGAGGTCAGCCTGAGGCCACAGATGTTCCAGGTGCTGTACAGAAATGCAGGCAGGTGCATGTTTGTCAGCATATTTGTTACAGCATGCATATCACTACAACGTGCCAGCCAACCAGAAACGTACTTTGGAAGACTGGGAACAACTTTCAGGACTATTAGAGGCCGCCCCCTAAAGCCTCCATCCCTCTTGGAGAGCCTGGCAAGCTATCAAAGATATCCTGCCCGCATGGCAGAGCTTGGCAAGCTACCTGTGATGTTTTTGATATGCCAAAAATGGTAACTGTAACAATAACGTGCTCTTCATGTTCCTGGAGTGAGCCGACACCATTGGGCTACACTAGCATGCGACAGGGACAAATGAAGATGCTATTGATGCCCGCTCGAGCTATCGATGAACAAAGGGATGTCAGTGACAACTGCAAGATGTCAGGCAGTCTGCTATGGAAACAATGGAAGACAAATATTCACAAAGAATTGAGAATATTAATCTTATATTGAGGTAACAATGTTAACACAACTGCTAATAGGAGATGGTCCTTCATTAAAATTCACTACAGAACATTTTTCTTGCTTATTATATATGGGTGTCTCTGGAAAAAGTTTATGTTACTTACTTCAGCCTTGTAGTATTGTAGCTCTAACTGAAACATGCGGTCAAATCAATCTTTGGAGAACAGTAAACTGAATCTCCTTTCCTTAGAATAGTGATATGTGTATGCATATATGCAGGTTTCCCACTTGGATGATTACTGGTGGGCAGTAGTTAGTTACAAGGTCTCAAAGTTAGATTTTTGAGATTATTATTTCCATGGAACTGCATGTTATTTATAAATAGTGGTATACTTATCAAAGTTCTCTGCTTTTCTTTCTCAAAGCTGTCACTGATACTAAAAAATTATGAAATTCTTTTATGTGTTTAACTTAACTACTGAAACTTGTGGTTTTCTAGTCTTATGCAGATTGTAAATCCTAGATTGCCTGTGCAATGTCTTAATTTTTAACAGATTTTCATATATATGT
Organism: Sorex araneus; assembly: GCF_027595985.1. Lineage (NCBI taxonomy): Eukaryota > Metazoa > Chordata > Mammalia > Eulipotyphla > Soricidae > Sorex > Sorex araneus. The sequence goes on from NC_073306.1 coordinate 61,868,120, forward strand.
TTTCTAATCTACCACTTCATATTTATTCCACAGTAAAATCATGATTAGTCTACCATGTTAGTCTACCATACCCTCATGTAAATGAATTCATTAGATAATTAGCTACCACAGTTCACTATTCTGAATGTAATGCAACCATTGCAGAGATAGGTGAGCTTCTGCAGTTATAGAAAAAATAGGGCATAAATGCTGATATTCTTTTCCAGATTGCACTGACATGGTGAGAATATTTGTAGCATTTAACAACAAAACAATGAAATCACCCCTCCTAGTAACATATCCTGATCTGTTTTATCATGGAAATCTCAAAGCAAATAATATTTTCCAATAATAAATAAGTAATTAAGAATTTAACATTAGTATAACCTTATTTTGAAGTGGCTTTGTTACTAATATAGGAAAAACCTCTACTAAATAAATAAGTAAAGGGAAATCTAACAATAGCATAGTGCCATTTCCCAGAACTCCCAGTACCTCCAATTCTGCATTATATAAAGGAAGATATTCTTATTAGGTGAGCTGTGCTTCCAGATGAGGATAAAACTAACAATTGGAGGAAAAGATGATCTATCTGGTGAGTTTCTTGGAAAGAAGGTAATGATGTTTGTCTCAGAGGAGCCATTATTTCTATCTAAAGGATTGAAAGCCTTCCTGTTGTATTTCTAGTCTCTACTAAAAATGTACTAAAATAGAAGTTCAATTGGCTAAACACTATTACCCTTTCCAAATGCCACTGAATCCACACACATATTTAATAATAACATTGATGCCCTGCTTTTATTAAAGCAATGACAATGTTCATGTCTCATGGTGTTGATTAAAAGTAAGCTAACTAATTTTGGAATTTTAGTCATCTATGTTTTCTGTAATAAACTGATCCAAACATATACTTAGTTCTCTCTATGTGCCATAGAATAAAATTGCTTTTAAATCTTTCCTTTCTGATTATTTTTCTCAACTTAGTGATATAGGCATTATTGTCTTTATTTTAAGAAGTCGAAAATATCTAGAGTTGCAGTGACATAAAGAAACTTGATATTTAAAATCATCAGCATCAGGATAATTGAGGGACAGAGGTAAATAACTCAGTTGTTAGTTCTCATGTCTTGCAAACACAAGGTCTTGAATCTGAGCCCTGATATTGCACTGGATCAATTGTGTGCCTAAGGTACCATCAAAATTGCCATACTGTTCCCAAAATAGCTGAGTGCAAGCATATTGCATTATCAATCCAAGTATTGAACAGTCTAATTCCATTGGCTAAGTATTGAGGGGATTTCTTCCACCCCAGGCCCCATGAGCACAGCTGAGAATAACTCTACCCCAAAAGAAGATAGCTGAGTTACAATCTTTGGTTCTTATATTTATTTGTATTATTTGAGGCAACACTGATTTATAAAACAATGTGTCTTCTTGAGTAATGTTTCCTTTTTACATTTCCTTTAAATATATAGTCATTACATCACACAACCATGAAAGTATCAATTTCCTTCACCATGGTTTATTAGATAACCTCCCTTTTTATATCATTTTCCATCCTAACCTTATAGGAACCTCTGTTGGAATTAATTTAATTTCACTTAGATAAACCTTTCAGTTTCATGCCAACTATTAATTCTATATTTGGGATTTTATATAAATCCCAACTATTTATTTTGCTTTTGCATCTCTTGATATTGGAGCAAAATAATTGAAACCATGATAATAGTACCATGAATACTTTTGTCTATGTTTCCTTCAATACATTTTATAATTATAAGTATAATTTATAATACTTTTGTCTATGTCTCCTTCAGTAAAATTTATAATTTTATAATTGAATTGTATGTCAACACAATACAATATATAATACATTTTATAAATCTTCAATTATAACATTAAAGATTTTTTTTGTTTTTTTTTGGCTACACCCAGCAATGCTCAGGGGTTACTCCTGGTTTTGCACTCAGGAATTACTTCTGGTAGTTCTTGGAGGACCATATGGAAGCTTGGGATTGAACTCGGGTCGGTAACATGCAAAGCAAACTTCCTACTCACTGTACTATCGCTCTGGCCCCAACAGTAAAGATTTTAATCTGTTCCATTATCATTTGTGCATGGTGTGAAGTAGTAGAACAATTTTATTCTTCTGCATTTTGCTACCTGGTTTGCTAATGCCATTGGTTGGCTCCTTTAATATAAATTGTTTACTTGTGCACATATTGTTAAAATAACTCAATTGCAACCCAAAACATTATAACTATTTAATGCAATCTCTATTAATACTATGAATTCTTTTAAGTAAATATAACAAATATTACTGACATCCCAGAGGAACCACAAAATATCTTGTATAGACAAAAGTAAAAAATAAAAATATCCTGTGACTTAATGTTACCCAGCCTCAAACTATCCTAAAATCTATAGTAATCATCAAAATGGTGTATTGTTCTCAAAATGAACAGATTAATAAAAAATAATTGAGAATCAAGAATGAAATCCCCGCATATATACAGCTTGTTTCAAATCTAAAGGCATCTGTTACAAAATAATTCTCACTTTTGAGAAAACATAACCCCATAGATTCATGTATATACTACAGAGGTCTGTAGTCAGAGCTGTAGGTGTTTAATTCAATTTTCCCTTTTAATGCCTCTACTTTTGATCTTTTGAAAGTGAGTCTTCTATATGGCTAATAAAGTTAATATCCTATGTAGACTTATTTTAAGGAATATTCAGAAAAGTAATACTCTAGGGAATTATAATTCATAGCAAAAAATTCAACAGAATAATTTTCAATTTTTTTTTCAAACTGGGAATTCCTTTTTCCTTACACTAGCTGAGACATCCTTGTTCCATTGTATACTGTATGTTTTATAGATAAAAATTGCTTATTTATTTTTATTGGTGCTTCTCCATGAGGATCTAGAATTTTGAGGGGAAGTGATACATTGCCTAACATTAAAGAAAATATTCACTGTATCGCTGTCATCCCATTGTTCATCGATTTACTTGAGTGGGCACCAATAACATCTCCATTCGTCCCTGTCAAGTGCTAGTGTAGCCTGATGGCATATTGGGGGCTCTTTCAGGATCAGGGGAATGAGGACTGTCATTGTTACTGTTTTTGACATATTGAGTATGCCACAGGTAGCTTGCCAGCTTTGCCGTGTGGGCGGGATACTCTTGGTAGATTGCCGGGCTCTCCAAGAGTGATAGAGGCTTTAGGAATGGCCTCCAATTGTCTTTATAGGTGTTCCCAGTCTACCAAATGTAAGCTTTTGGCCGACTATCATGTTGTAGCACTGACAAACACACACCTGCCTGCATCTTTGGGAAGCACCTGGGACATCTGTGGCCAGGTTGATCTCCTTGAGGTTGATGGAGTGCGCCCGGAGGTTGTTGAGCAGCTTGCAGAGTAGGACCCTATCACAGAGGGTATGTGCCAGGTTGAACACCTGATCCGAGTCCCTGGTCTCCCGGTGGTTGGCTGACACCAACAGTGGTTGGTGGCACTCCTGCCACGGCTCTATGTCTGATGGCGCTGTGACTCAGCCCGGCTGTGGCAGACTGCGACTCTGTGGCTGTTGCTGTGGTTTCTCCATGCCCTGCTGATGCCACTCTGTCCGAATCTTTCAAAACAGCCGGCGATGTCTATCAGGAATCACAAGTTGAGTTCCAACAGGGATCACGCATAGGTTGCATGCCTGGTGTGCTAAGCTGCATGTTGTCTAAGGCGAGACCGTGAGCTGAGTTTAGGACAGTGTGAAGGGTTCAGGTGGCGTTGGCACCATCTTGCCTCCAATCAAATATGGTGTGGTAATTATGGAAAATGAGTAGGGAGTGTCTTATGATGGTTTAGGAATATGTTCACTCATGCACGAGTTTAACTGAATATATTCTCTATACTTGACCCTTGAGGACTACACTAAAAACTGACCTATAGAAAGAATTTATTTTCCCTGGGAGTTAGGGGATGATGTTGGAGTATACCCTGAGCGTACTCCTGGTGTTATGCTTAAGGTTCATTCCTGGCAGTTCTCCAGGAATTGTGTACAGTACTGGGGACCAAAATGGGGTTGGCTGTACACAAGACAAGTGCCTTAACCTCTCTACATATTCTCTTGACTCCTCATTTTTCTTTATTTAAAAGTTATACACAAAAATTACTAATTGGAGGCAGTTGATCGACCACTGAGCCATCTACGGTCAATGGCCCTGCTAATTTCACTTTCTGTGAAAATGTGTACTCATTTGAAACTAATAGTTAATCTCATTTTACACCTGTATCCCTGAAAGTCTTGACTAGATTGTTTTAGTTCACCTTTTAGTCTAAGTAGATTTTATTTTGACCTCTTCATTGCAATTGTCACTCTCCTGTCAAAAGTGGCCATTTTGAACTTTATAATAATCGAACTTCACGTTTTAAAAAAAGTTTTATTAGTCAAATGTGCATTCTTATGTCCAAATGTTTAGTTTTGCACATTTAAAACAAGTTGCTAATCATTATTTTTAGAAAGTATTTTGACAGCAGTTAGGGTACTTGCCTTTGATCCCCAGCACCTCTTATGGTCCCTCAAGCCTTTCAGGAGTGACCCCTGAGGGCAGAGCCAGAAGTAAGCCCTGTGTACTGTTGGCTCTGGCTCCCTCCCCCGACAAAAACCAAAGGAAAGTATTTTGATGATATACTATTTTTAAAATTAAATTAAAAAATAAAGTAGTTCATAATATTTTAATATTTGAATACCACACAATATTGTTTTTAATATTAATATTCAAAAATTCATATTCAAACATGATAGCACAGCAGGTAAGGCATTTGCCTTGCAGGCGGCCAACCTGGGTTCAATTCCTCCTCCCCTCTCGAAGAGCCTGGGAAGCTACTGAGAGTATCACACCCTCACGGCAGAGCCTGACAAGCTCACTGTGGTGTACTGGATATGCCAAAAACAGTAACAACAAGTCTCACAGCGGAGACATTACTGGTGCCCACTGGAGCAAATTGGTGAGCATCGGGATGACAGTGATACAGTGATCCGTGAGCTTGGCCCGAGTGTATGGAAAGTGACCTGGAGTTGGGTTGTGGAGGTCCGGTGCTAGGGCTGCATTCCTTGGGGCTCTCACCTGCCCCCCTCTGGGGCACCCCGAGTGAAAACAGCCTGGCATGGAGTCTGGTGGCATGGTTATGGGGGTCTCATTTTATGCTCCCTTCCAGGAGAAGCAACCATGAGTTCTGGACAATGATCGATGAGGAGATTATATGGTGCCAGCAAGCGGTGGCTTAGAAAATATTAAATTAATATTAATATTTAAAGAAAATATTGTCACTGTCACTGTCATCCCGTTGCTCATCAATTTGTTCGAGCGGGCACCAGTAACATCTCTCATTGAGAGACTTATTGTTATTGTTTTTAAATTCTTAAAACTATTTGTAAACAATTAGAGTAATGAAGTTCCCACATCAAGACATCAAACATCTAAATTCTTAGAAATGAAGGACTCTAAATGACTTAATCAAAGTTATAGGTTTAAATAAATTTTCTTAATTCCACCACTACTTTCTATGTCAATATAATGACTCTTTTAATTGGCCTTTATAGTCCCAGGACATTCCAATGCAAAAATATAGTGTTGTATGCTTAAAAGAAGTTTTTTGGACCAATTGTTAGTACAGTAATGTGACTTGCCTCATCATCTCTCATATTTTTATAGTACCCTTTAAAATGCCATACCTATACTATATTTTTGTTCCCACTTCTGTCCTTTATATGAATGACCCAAACAAAAAATCCAATATTAGTTTCTGCTTTACACTCACTGCTTCCTGCACTCTGTAATGCATTTGCGTTTGCACAGGCACAAACCATGTTTTTGTTATTGTTGTTTATTCCACACTTAAGTGTTATATCTACAGTGGCAAGTAGTTAATTGCCTGGATTTGCAAATTTTTAATGGTACATCTACACAATGGAGTACTACACAACTGTTAGGGAAAATAAATTATGATTTTTTTTAAAGATGGATAGACATGGAGAGTAACATGCTGAGTGAAAAGAGTCAGAAAGAGAGGGGCAGATATAGAGAATGATTGCATTCATTTGTGGGATATTTTAAAAAATTATATGAAACTAATATTCAAGGACTGGGAAAATGGGCCAGGAGGGTTGGTCAATGGTTGGAAGCTTTGCACAAGTGTGTGTTTGTGTGTCTGTCTGTCTGTCTGTCTGTAGTCGGGGGTGAGGGGAAGGGCAGAGTGCAGTCAGAGAAGGGACCAGTATGTCAATAATAGTTGGAACTTGAACACTCTGGACAAGAACTGAATCTTGGAAGCAACATATTGCATCTTGGATATACATGATAACATTTCAGTATCTGTGTTGCAAACCATAATGTATGAAAGGGGGAGGGAGGGAGAGAGGGAGACAGAGAAAGAAAGAGAGAGAGAAAGTGAGAGAGGAGAATTGCCTGCCATGGGAGGGGGTAAGGAAACTGGAGACATTGATGGTGGAAATGTACACTGGTGAAGGGACTGGTGTTGGAAAATTATACGACTGAAACCCAATCATGAACAACTTTGTAACTGCATATCTCACTGTAATTCAATTAAAAAAATGAATGAAAATTTTTTTAAAAATTTAAAATGAGGAGTAATTAAGTAGCACAATGGAAAGGAACAAATATAGTCTCTTAAAAAAAACAAAATTTAGAAAAGACAAATTTAGCAATAGATGTCAATACTTTATTTGGTTAGACTTTTTAAACATATGTGATATATATCCATGTAAACTTTTTCATAAATAATCTTTGTGTATCTGTACACCTGCTTTACTTGATACTGATATCGATTTTTAACTGGTTAATTTTGCGTAAACATTACAGCTATATTTCCCAAAGGGCAGTATTCATTATAGCAATTGAAATGCATAATTTGATAGAAAGAAAATACAGAGTAAATAATTAGTTGATTTACAACTTGCTTTAGATAACATCTTCAATTATTAAAATAATAAAATTGAACTCAAGATAAACTTAGCTTAATTTGTGATTATCCTTGAAGCTCCTTTCTGGCCTACTTTTACATATTTCCTGTTGAAATATTCATGAGAAGAGAAATTTTAGGTCTTGTGTTTAAGGTGACTTTTCTTTTTCAGATCACTTCCATTTTAAAAGGAAATTCTCCCTTCTCATATTCTTTTCTTTAGGTAATTTTTTTAACATATCAATACAAATCGCTTTACCACATTTTCTTTGATAATCTGTTGTCCTTTAGAAAAAGATTTAAAAACTTCAATGTTTCTCTAATTTTTGGATATCTCTGCAAGACATGTTTGGTTAATCTTCTCTCTTTTGTGTTATGTTTTTGAAAAGCCTAAACGTTAAAATATACCCATTCCCTACTTAGGAAATGTGCCTTCTTTTGAAAAAACAAACACCGCTGTCTATAAAACAAAAGATAATGAATGCTAAAGAAAATATGATTGCCACCTGAAGTGCTGTCCAAATCATTGCTTTATTTCACAAAAGAGCTTTGACCATTAAGTTGAGATTTTGTATATCAATGATAGCTATAAATTATAGTATAATTATGTATATTTGTAGTTAGAATATTTCTCCTTGTTGTAAAAGTGACACTTTGATATACATTTATGGATTAAAGAAAAGGTAAAAATTTTGTATATTTTTTTTCTCAAACATAATTGTGCTTTTGGAATCTTTCTCAGAATCTGCATGTATCTGTAATTATGAGAAATTTGTTTATTATGTATAGAGAGCTCTTGCATTTTACTATGCACAGAAAAATTATAATAAAGAATGATTAAAATGTATAGACTTGGAATCGTGGACTTAGAGCAGAGATTCTCAACTATCTGTTGTCTTAGGTATACTTCCATAGTGCATTCAGTTTTTTTTTCAACAAAATTACTTTGAATAATAAAATGCAGATAAGTAAACAACATTAACTTTTCTTTTCATATATTGTGAACTCATATTCTAAGTACAATTGCTCAAGGTATCTGTAATTTTTTGACTCTTACCAGATTGCTCATGATTTTATGTGCTATGACAAAAGGAAGAATCAGTTATGGCTACCCTTATAATATTTTATCCAAACTTTATACATTATGGCTCTAGAACTATCTTTTTATTCAAAAGGTCTATAATTTCTCTATTAATAGTCACGGCAGACAAATCTATCATGCATTCCTATAAATCATGGTAACCTATTCCAGGGGGATAATAGGAAGATTAAAATATGGGACTGGAGCAATAGCACAGCGGGTAGAGCATTTGCCTTGCACACAGCCGACCCGCCCAGGTTTGATTCCCAGCATCCCATATGGTCCCCTGAGCACAGCCAGGAGTAATTCCTGAGTGCAAAGCCAGGATTAACCCCTGTGCATTGCCAGGTGTGACCCAAAAAGAAAAAAAAAAGTCAATTCATGGTGTACTCCAAATAACTAAATAACCTATATTGAACTAAAGGCTAATCTCAGCAAAATCTGCAATAAGTAGAATCTATTTTTGTCTTTATTCTTTCAAACATTGAAGTCTGTGAGACTCTTTTTTAGCAACGCAAATAAATATTAAAAATAGTTTGATGATAGAAGTTGGACCTTGTTTTTCATTCTGGCAATCTCTATATTCACAACAGTACAAAATTCTGTGATGTTTATCTATATGACTATAAACTTTCATGCAATGTGATTATTTTCTCTACTTGTTCTCATAATTTGAATCCAACAAAGTTCTAACAGTAAGAAATACATGAGATGTCAATGTTAATAATGGAGGTCCCAGGATCAAGTTTAAATTTAACCATGGTTCTTTGGTCCTTCATATAAATATTTATCATTTCTAAAATTCATGTGTTTTTATTCAACAAAATCTGTAAGATTTTGGAAACAAAATGGGTAAACCTACTGACTGCAACCATAACAAATGTAAATTTTGGTCAAGTTAACACTTTAATTCTATGCCTATGTTAGTTTCCATTCCAGGAACAAGGTATAAATGACTGTCAAGGACAAAATTTTTATATTTTCCAAAACTTATTCTGGTAGGGTAAATAAGCATATCACATTATAGCAAGGTATAGACAGTAATACATGTTTTGGAATGTAATTCTTTTTTTTTCTTTTTTGGGTCACACCCGGTGTTGCACAGGGGTTACTCCTGGACCTGCACTCAGGAATTACTCCTAGCTGTGCTTAGGGGACCATATGGGATGCTGGGAATCGAACCTAGGTCAACCGCATGCAAGGCAAATGCCCTACCCACTGTGCTATCAATCTAGCCCCTGGAATGTAATTCTTAATTCAACCCGGAAATCATCTTATTTGTACATGTGTCTTTCAAGAAATAGAATCAAAATATTTACTTATTGCTCAATACACAGGGGGGTTAAACTGTTTGAGTCATAAAAGTTTTTGCTTGCTGTAGAAGACCTTTAAAGAATCTACCTAGCTAACTATAGTAAGCATATAGTTTAAAAATGTTCATAAAAATTCATTGCTTCTCATTATTTTCCCTCTATATCTCTTACCATTTATGCTATCTATCCTTTTAGAATAATTTGGACATACCTTCCTTGTGACTCTTGGCCCATAATCTTATGATTTTTTTTTTTGTGGTTGCTTTCCTACTTCCTGAACTATAGCTAAAGATAAACTCTCTTCTTTCCCCCATGAAAATTACAGAATACATCAGAGGAGAGCATGGTCTCTGTGATATTTGTCATATATCAAGTATACAGAGTTCTGAGGAAATAAAACAAACAAAACCTCCTTAAGTTGCAGTGTGTATTGATTTCTACAGTGCAAAATTTTAGTATTGTGGACATATAACAAGACACCTGTATAATGTCACTGAACAAAGGGCTGGCAAGTTGTCTATGCTCAGAACCGGAAATAAACTAATTCTAGCACACTATTGGATATTCACTTATTCACTTTGTGATGCTATTTTTGATAGGCTCCTTAGGTACACAATATTTATTGAAGATTATGACATTCCAGTGAATTACTAATTAAAATGTTACTAACAACTCGAATTGGATGATTACGCTTGAAATAGATGGGGCTCACTGCTGGCAGTTTCTATATTCATCATTTACACACCAACAACCAACTACGATGAAGAAGAAATTTAGAAGTTCTACATGGAGGTGGAGAAGTTCTATAAAGACCACACCTTTTACACGATCATTGTTGTTGATTTTAATGCCAAGAAAGGACCGAGAAGGTCACCCGAAGAACTCCACATTGGGTCCCATCAGTTTTGCCTGACTGATGTCGCTGTTGTCCCAAAATTCCAAATGGGATCGAACCACCGCCTCCTTCATGCAAAATTCTACTTCACAGAGCGAGAAAAAGGTCTGCAAAATTTAAGTTTAGGAAGAGAACTCCCAGAATGACCACCAATTGGAAGCTCTTTGGCACTATTGTGGCAATGTGGGAAGATGCCATCCTTGACAACATCGATGAGGAATACGATCGACTGGTTCAGCACCTCCATGAATGTGCAAAGAATGCTGAAAGTGGGAAAGCCACAAACAGACGCCTGTCTTCGGAAACTCTCGAGCTCATTTACCAACGCGGTTTGGCATGAGACTCAGGTAACCACAAGCTAACATCCGATATTGCAAAGCTGTGCAGAGAAGTGATAAAGGAAGACCTCATAGAGAGAAGAGCAGTAGTGTTGTTTGATGCGGCAGTAGCCAGGAAAAGTATTTGCAATGCTCGACTATCCTTCACCAACTATACGACCAAGCCCTCCGATGATCTGATGGATCTATCACACCTTCCAGAAGGACAATGGAGAGGATTATTCACAAATTCTATTTTGATCTCTTTGTCAGCCATCTCCACCTGTCCACATACCAAATTCCACAGGATGCATATGTTGTTCCCAACATCCTCCCTTCCAAAATCCAACACGCCATTTCGTTGGTCAAGACGCGTACAGCAGCCAGTCCAGACAAGGTCAGACTCGAACACTTGAATAATATGCTGCCTTTACTTGTCAATACACTGGGTTGGAACTTCACACGCTACCTGCCTGAATGCAAGGTTCTGTCCCAATGAAAAACCAGCAGGACTGTTCTATTATGCAAGAAGGGAGACATCCACGACATCAGCAACTATCGCCCAATCTGCCTGTTGTTCATCATCTACAAGTTGTTCACTTGAGTCATCCTGAATAGAATAGGCAGAACACTAGACAAAGCACAACCATGAGAACAAGCCAGGCTCCGAAAAGAATTCAGCATGATCGACCATATCCACATAGTGACCAAGCTCATTGAAGTTTCTTGAGACTTCAAGATGCCGCTCTGTCTAAGGTTCATCGATTTAAAGAAGGCCTTCGATTCTGTTGAGACTGAAGTAGTTTTCAAAGTCCTAGCCAAATATGGCATTCAAACTCAGTACATCAAGATCCTCCATGAGATGTATTATGAATTCACCACCAGGATCTTACCATTCTACAAGGAAATGATCATTGATGTAAAGAGAGGGGTTTGGCAGGATGATATCATTCACCAAAACCCTTCAGTGCCATCCTCGAGAACATCTTGCCATGACTAGAATGGGAAGGAATGGGAGTGAAGATACAAGGTTGGCAACTACACCATCTCTCCTTTGCTGCTGACATCGATCTCATAACACCAAACATTAGCCAAGCAGCACAAATGCTGACCGAATTTGACCTGAGTGTGGAAAGGTCGGACTGCAGCTGAATCTCACCCAAATGATGTTCATGAAAAATGAACTAGTCTCTAATGTTCCATTTGCTCTCAATGGAACAAACATCACTGAATGCAGCAGCTCTGTGTACCTGGGTCAAGAACTCAACATGAGGAATGATTTGGCACCAGAACTTCACAGGAGGAAGAGAGCAGCGTGGAATGCCTTCCTTCAAGATTGTCAAAGAACTAGTTAAGAGGACGAAGAACTTCCGGCTCTGGGCACATCTTTTTGACTCCACTGTTCTTCCTGCAGTAACATACACCACAGAGACCTGGGCCCTATGCAAACAGGATGAGAACGCTATTCGCATATCCCAAAGAGGAATCAAAAGAGCTATGCTAGGAGTATCATGTCTCACTCAAGTGAGAGAAGGAATCCAGAGTTCCGATCTCCACTGATGGTCAAGAACCAGGGACGATGTCTTATTTGCCAAGGCATCAGAAATCAAATGGGATGGATACATAATTCGATTCAGAGATGACCATTGGACTAGTCTCCAACTGGATTTCACGGGACATCAAAAGATTGTTTGGCCGCTCACCAATGAGATAGTCAGACTTCTTTGTCCAAACCCTGAATGAATAGTCTGAGCCTCTTTCTGTTCCTGGAGCAAGCAGATATCATTGGGCTACACTAGCATGTGACAGGGACGAATGGAGATGTTACTGGCGCCTGCTCGAGCAAATCGAAGATTAACGGGATGACAAGTCATACAAGTGATACTTATTGCTAATGAAACTATGTTTCTTGGAGTATATAATTTTTTAAATTATAAAACAGGTATTTTAAAATATGCTAAGAAGAAGGCGTGGTGTCCGACATTTTGTGGGTCCGTTGAGAAGGTATGAACTTTGGGCGCGATAAAAAAAAAAACAAAAAACTGTGTACTTTGAACTTGAAACAGCCGCGGGATACAGGGCCAGCCCCAGCCGGGGCCGGTGCTCGACTCCGGCCGGCCGGGTTTTCGGCCCGGGTGCCCATGCCTCTGCAGAGCCAGTGGATGTGGAACGAGCGGGAACCAGAGACAGCTTTAGGAATTGGGGTTCCAGCAAGTGCTTGCACCCATGTATGGAGACTGTGAACTAACTTTGGCTACATGCTGTTCCAGGAAGGGAAATGATTCATTTTCAAACTTAAATCTTCGCGGACTTAATTACTATAATACAGAAATTGTAAACCACGCGGCCGCGCAACATTTTATCTCTTCATTCTCATCAGTGGAAAACTTATTATCAAATATTTCCCTGTTAATAGAGTTGTATTCTTGGGGATAAATTCCAAGAAAAATAGTGAGTCTGTTTTGAAACTCTAACAACAATAGTGAGTTATGTGTTGAAATCTGGAATGTAATCAAGGTAAAGAGAAAAGGAAGTGAAATTATCACTCACGTACGGGGTGGGTTGGGGGGTGAGGGGTGGGATGTATACTGTTTTCTTTTTTTTGTTTGTTTGTTTTGTTTTTGCTTTTGTTTTTGTTTTTATTGGTGGTGGAATATGGGCACTGGTGAAGGGATGGGTGTTTGAACATTGTGTAACTGAGATATAAGCCTGAGAACTTTGTAACTTTCCACTTGGTGATTCAATAAAATAAATTTAAAAAAATATGCTAAGATTTTAATCTTACTCAAAATCCTTATAATTTTATACATTTAAATAATGTATATAGCCACTAACTTTGTCACCCTCCAATACATTCTCAGTATTTAGTCTACAGTACATTTGCTACATATAGCCTCCCAATTGATGCTCAGGCAGTTGTATAAACACAGCTTTCTTCGGGGGCAAACACCGCAGTTTCCTGCTTAACTATTTTTTTCCATTTTCTTAAAAAGTCCAGCAAGAGATTTCAAATTCTGCTTTGGCAAATGTGAACTTTTCAGATTATTATCTCTGATGAATAGTTATAATTGTTGGTTGTAGCTCCTGATGACTTTCTGCAAATAAGAGGTTACAATACACTGTGCTAAGTCAGAAAATCCTACTACATACATAGAGAGATATGTATGGTAATAAAACTGTGAAGTAAATGTAAAAACTCTGAATCAAATTAAAGAATCCTGAATCCTTAAAACTCTATTTGCACTTGCTCATAAGCCTGTTTTCTCCCTTAAACACATACTTCCTCTCTTTACCTTCACATTTAAGTAAAGTTTAATCAAAACAATGTTGCTTCACACACACACAAAAAAGAATTCTGGTCAGTAAAATCAATTCTGAGAGCCAACCACAATTAAGACTTGAAAAAATAGTGAGTATGTCATCTTGCTCTATACTTAACTTTGGAACTCTGTGAAAGAAGGGAGTTTGGATATATATATATATGTATATATATGTGTGTGGATATGTATACATATCCACACACATATACATATTATTCATTTATATGTATGCAAATACATATAATATATATATACATTTATATACATATGTATATACACACATATGCATATATTGACTTTGGATGGTGTTAATGTTTATTATTTATGATGATTATTAAAGCCATGGGAACAAGAAAAGCAGGAACTACAAATTACATCTCTTTTTCTTAATGTTTCATGCTCAGATTAGCTAATCTAAAATGAAAACTTAATGAATCACTTCTAATTCATGCTGCTAATTTCAAATTATATCTTATGGCTAGCATGTCAATTCTATCAGTTATAATGTGCCTTTCTTAAAATAGGTACATCCAAGTCTAGGGAGAAAAATGGTCATATTTGATTCAACCTGGTATTTCTCATCATATGCAGATAGCTTCCTATGAAACCTAATTGATGTCAGAGAAAACACTGTCAAAGTCAGAGAATTCTTCTTTACCTGACCAACAAAGTAACATCACACTAAAATTAAATAAAGGCTAAGTTAAACTAGGGGATTTCTTTGATGGAAATATATGGTGAGTAATAATATTGAAGTGTTTGATAAAATGATACTTCCCTGATGAGAGAAATCTGAAAACCTAGACCTCTAATATGAAGTCACATCACCAGGATGAAAATAATGAGCTTTGGTAAGAGCCAGCATTGAAAAGTTCAATTTACTTTAAGTTCAGCGTGATGCCCACTTGGCTATACAAATATCACAGTGGTACCAAATTTGGCTTTAGGGCATAGAAAACAAACTGTAAACTGTGGTTTTTCTCAGTCAAAGCCATACCTCAAGGAATAATAGTGTTAGTAAATGTAACATATTTAGAAAAGTCTTGAAATAATCCCCTACCTAAGTATTTTTTTCATTCCTCTAGTATATTTAGCAAAGAAATAATCTTCAGTGATTGCCCTGTTGAAAATAAATAGGAAGAAAATTCTAGAACATAGATTGGTTCTGCCAGATATTTAGAAGTTATCCTTCAGAATCATCAAATTTATTTATTTATGTTTTTACAGGCCTGGCTGAGCTGTTAGGATTCAGAGTTCTCTTTTTGATTTAGGAACAATCTGCATATTTTGATGAACATTCCTATTTCTTTTTAGTACTGAAAATGAGCAGGTTTTAGTCAACAGTTACCTTTATCCTCACTCCTTTAATTGAACTGACTTTAAAATCAATTGTTTCAAATGCAAATGAATTGGAATTGTAGTTGGAAGGTATAGAGGAATGAGATCCATGCTTTAATTGCTGTGTCATAAGAATTAATCTGTATTGTTTTCTAATCCTCTGTAGTGTTGTACTGATGTCGGTGGGCCCCACGGGTGACTTATGTGAAGGGGGGAGGAGAAAGACAGTCACTTTCTCTCCAACCACCTCTACCACCTGGGACCCAGGGTTACTGGGTCCTTGTCTGGCTCGAGGAAAAGCATTTCAGGAGTAGACAAGCAGTGAAGTAAACAGATTTTATTTAGAGGTTTCTGAGGGAAGGAGGAAGGGATAAGTGGGAGAGAGAATAGTAAGAATAACGTGCTCATGAGAGAACACGGGCTTCTCCAAGGGTGGAGAGAGCTCTACACACATCCTAGCACTAGACATGAAAGCATGAGGGAAACATGAGCACAAAAATGTATAAATCTGTAACTGTACCCTCACGGTGATTCACTAAAAAATAATTAATTTTTTTTTAAAAAAGAGGGGAGATGCAGGCGACACATGTGCTCCGGCACCGCGTGTGCTCAACCATGTGGACACAAGCAGCACATGGGCTCAGGCAGCATATGCGTGCTCTTCCTTTGTTCAAGGTATCTTATATAGGGTTTCTTCAACCTGCCACCACGTGGGGCTTCCTTCCAGGTAAAAGCTTGTTGCTAAGGAGGTTACCAGGGAGGTTGGGAGTGGTGATGGTCTTCTTTAGGCTGGATCACATTTTAATCAGATTAAGGGAGAGGTCTGAGAGTTTGAGGAATTTCATGGGGAGGGGTCTGATCTCCTCAGGGTCTGCTGAAGGTCTTATTTGGTCTGTTTTCTGTATCCACAGGGTGGATCAGTCCTAGGAGTCTCCTTCCCGATACTTTGTTAATCTAAGTTTCATTGCCAAGGGCCTTTCCCTATCTACCTGCCTACATTAGTATATGTGGTGTGGAGAGTTTCCTACTCAATGGACACTTCCCGTGGCGATGGACAGCTGAGACATGACATGGCTGATTAGTTAGTTCATGTTCTAAGTATCTCTCTTTTTTTTTCTTGACTTTTAAACAAGATATGCCCATAACAATTGTTCCAGGAATTACTAGATACAACATTAATAAGAGAGCACTGACATTTGCTAATCATAGATGAACTAAACATGTTAATGTATGTTTATGCTCTTGTGATAAACAAACCAAATTTTTATATTCATTTCTTGATGTTATTTTACTTATTTTTGTTAAAATATTGGGGACTAATTTTTGAGAGTAAAATATTTGCCACATGAATATCAAAATATAAGTGCAAATTTAACAGAAACATAAGTTAAATTCAGATTACAAGTAGGCATTTATTGGTATTTTTGGAAAAAGACTGTGTATCTCACACACAGGTTTGTAAATATTTGTCTAACTGATCAAATCAATCTTTGATAGATAATCTTAGTTCTATATCATGCATTGAAGATTCATAAAATCATTGTAAAAACATGATTACTTTGGAATTGCTCCACCTTATGTGATTTTATGTCTATATTCCTTCTGATTTACTCATGCATGTAAATATTATTATTTTCAAATACACATACACAAAGAAAGTGGGCCTTATCAAGACAGCCATTTATATCAATGACAGATAAACTTAACTTTGCAAAGCAAGTTATGGAAATAAAAAATAAGATGACATTGTATCTCTAGAATCAAGCTTAATAAAACATATAGCTTTGTTTATAAACATAGAATTTGATTGTTTTACATTGATTATTTAAGAAAATATGGATGGAGTTGTAATTAAATTTGGGATTACTTGATATTGATGTTAAAATATTCTGTAGAAGAGAATTGAACAGAGAATGGAACTTAACTGAGTGAGTGATGAAGGAAACTGAAATTATGGATACTATCGTTTCAATCTGGTAGCAGGAAAATATTAGTGTAGCATATTTGATTGCTCTTTACAGAGACAAATCAGATAAAGGATTGTGTCCATGGGTTTGTTAAACAGGAAATAGAGTAAATTAAAATACTGTATGCTAAAATAGTAATTACAAGTTTAGTCTCCTTTAAGTAGTATTTGAAATCTTATTGGGTATACATTAAAATAAATCCATGCTCACTATACTCAAGAAGATTACATTTAAAAAACATTTTATATTTTCCAAGTTATAGTTGATGAATGGGTGATAGGCGTGAGATAAGTATATTTATATCATTTGAGACTTTTAAAAAAGGTCATAAATCTAATTTTAAGTACCCCATTAACTTAAAGATTTTTTACAAGTCAAAGAATTTAAATTATTAATTATGTGGTATTAACTTGTTTAATAAAGGTAACCTGCCCCTCTCTTCCTGTCTCTGTCTCTGTATTTGTCTCTTCCCCGCTTCTCTCTCTCTCTCTCTCTCTCTCTCTCTCTCTCTCTCTCTCTCTCTCTCTCTCTCTCTCTCTCTTTCTCCTTCTGGGCATTATGGTTTGCAAAACAGGTGCTGAGAGGTTATCGTATTTGGTCCTAATAAAGATGTTCTTTTTCTTTTTTTTTTTTTGGTTTATTTGATATTTGTTGTTGATTTATTGGTTTTGGCTAAAGCTGGCAATACCCAGGAATTACTCCTGACTCCGCACTCAGGAATTACTCTTGGCAGTTCTTGGGGAAACATATGGAATGTTGGGGATTGAGCCAGGGTTGGCTGTGTGCAAGGTATCACCTTACCAACTGTACTATCTCTGCAGGCCCCTAAAGGTATTCTTTTTGCCATGTTGGTAGTGAACAATGTTCTTAAAATTTAACTACATGTTGTTGTTGCTTTAGTGTTGTATTTTCAGCCACAATCAGAGTGCTTAGGGCTGACTTCAGCTTTGTGATCAGGATCACACCTGGTAGTGCTCAGGGCTCCTTATGTGCTGCCAATAATAGAATTGCTAGTTACTATTCTTAAATGTAACTTATTCTAACTTCTTAAGTGAGATACTTAATACAGAATTTACAGCTTTCCTTTACCCTCCCACTGATTTTAAGTGACATAATAGTTGAACTAACTTCCTACCATTTAATCTTGAATGCATCAAAAGAGATCAACCCACATCAAATGGTAAATAAGAATGATAAAATGACTTTTATTAGTCATTTGGTCAAAAGCACAGTCCATCATCTAGGAAGAGTTAGATTTTTTTTGTAACATGCTATTCATTTGTTTCTGCTATTTTCTGGTGTCTGTTGCTGCCAACTTTTAACTGTGCTTATCCTCAGTCAGTCCTTGCCCTAAATGCCTCCAGATCCGATTATTATAATACCCTCAGTAGCACTTTGCCAAGAATGCTCATGTGAGAGCCTAAATCTCCTTTGCAGGGCATGGTTATAAGAGGTGAACAAAACACAGCTCTGTTCACAATAGAGTTGAGCATCTGCCATCACCTGTCTGACTCCACACCTGCTCTACAATGCATCGTTTGTGTTAGCCGGGCCTTCTGTTCTCTGTGCTGATATTTTCTCCAGAAAATATGATCATGCAGACTGACTGTCCTCACAGATTCTCCATTTGCCATTCCCCATAGTCCAAAAAAAAAAAAAACCCACAAAAGTCTCCCTCTTGCCATCAATTTCACTACATGCCTTTATGAGTCTCTATATGAAAAAAATTAATGACATTTTTCTAAATGTAAAGCACAAACCACTTTCTAATTCCAATATTTTATTAAATATAGGTTACCATGACTATTTTGCTTTTCTATCCTCTTTCCATACTGCTTATCCTTCTTCCTTCCTTCACTTCTTCCTCCTACTCATATATTTATGAAATGTTTGGCTGACACTATTTTCTAAATTTTAATAAAATTTCATAAACACACATATTCTTAAATATCACAAAATTTCCCTTGTGCTTATTGTTGTATTTTGAATTTGCTATATTTTAGTCAACTAATAAAACCAGTAGGATAAAATAATTTTCTCATTTAAAATAAAATATTCAAACTGAGATCTTGGTAATGTGACTTTATAATTAAAAATCAGATGTCAAATTTGCTCAACAATAAAACATGAAACTTCCAACTTAAGGAAATTTGAATGTCTGGGGACTGGAATGATAGTACAGTGGGTAGGGCATTTGCCTTGCACACAGCTGGCCCAGGTTTGATTCCCAGCATCCTATACGTTTCTCTGAGCCCCACGAGGAGTGATTCCTGAGTACAGAGCCAGGAGTCAGCCCTGAGCATCTCTGAGTGTGACCCAAAAAGCCAAAAAGAAAGAAAGAAAGAAAGAAAGAAAGAAAGAAAGAAAGAAAGAAAGAAAGAAAGAAAGAAAGAAAGAAAGAAAGAAAGAAAGAAAGAAAGAAAGAAAGAAAGAAAGAAAGAGAGGAAGGAAGGAAGAGAGGAAATATGAATGTCCTCTTAACTAGTTCTAGTAGAGATATCAACCCAGATTTCTAGTAAGTCTGTAACTATATACCAACCTACTTAGAGAAACTTCCCCAGATGAATTATATACAAACAAAATAGTTTCAGTGTAGGATAACATTGATGTGTCCTGTCTACTCTGATGCAAGGAGCTTAGGTTTACTGAGTAATACCCATCACAACGCTCCCAATGCACTCCTATTTGTTCAGTATTGATCTTTAACTTATCCTTTGTGCTCTGATTCCCCTATTTGTTAATCACTCATTTCCCCTAACCAGAACCTGTGACTTGTAAAGTTAAATTCTTCAGAGATTTCTGCATTTGTATTTGTAATTGAAATCTTGCTTTACTCCTTCTCTTATGTCTCTTGCATAGTTTGCTTCAGAGCAATGTACTTTTTGTATAGACACAGGAAGACACTTAAAGCTATGCTTTTATAACTTGGGAGTTAATTGACTCCAAATAATATTTATTCCTGAGCGTCTGTCATATTTACTCGATTTCAGTCTCAGTTGCTCTTGGTTCCTAGCACCCCAATGCTCTTGGTCCCAATGAAGGGAATGGCAAGTGGTAAATTACCCTGGCATTGAAATAGGACAGGCTAAGTGCCATAAAACTTATAATAAGAGTATGTTCGTGAACAAATTTTGCCATGACCCAAAGAAAAGTGACCGGACAGGGTTAGGAAAGATGAGTATGGCTTGAGAACTATGGTCTGGTAACTATAGCGAGATGACTCCAGGAGACTCACCCTACAAGCTTAATATATCTCATACTATGTCCATACAAAATGACTAGAAAGATTATTAAGAAGTAAAACTAAGATAATTGTTTGGACTAAGGAAAGGAGTATACCCTTAAATGAAATTTTACCCTTGAATGGATATCCTAGCAGGAGGAGATCTTTGTCTTAGAAGAGCTTCCCTTGAAGGAAGGGATTTACATATGTTGATTGTGCTATCTCACCAGGGTGGAGTTGCTACCCCCAACCTTCACTAAGACTGTGAGACTGGACTTGGGGATACTAGCATGGGGAAAGTAGGAGATGGGAATGAGTGAATGAGTTGCAGCGTGAGACTGGAATGGGGTGCACAGTGAGATAGGAAGAAGCTTGCAGGGAGAATGTAATAAATGGTGGGACAGAGATTAGAATACATGATGACTAATCACCAACCAGCCTGGCCCCACTTCCTCCTCTTTTCATCCATCACTGTTAGCCACCAGGTTGGAAAAGTGGTTCAATGCATGGGGTGAGAGAACCTACAATTATTTTGTGAACACACAGTTTCATGTACTCATTGTTTGGAAATACATCCATAAATTATTTTTCTAATTTTTTAACCTAACAAGTTCAGAGAAACTATAACACAAATCAAATTAGAAAAAGTAGACTTTTAGTTAACTAAATATCTACACGTACATATTTTTATATTATATATATAGTTATAAACACATACATACATTACCAAGATTTTGTTCACAAACATAAAATATTATTTGAACTTTTAAAAACTGTAATTCTCTTTCCCTGTCCATGTCAAAAAACTATCAACTTTACATGCTTTCTACCACTTGTAAGTATTTTCTTCAGAAATATACTGTCTTGCTAAGATTACTTCTTAAATCTAAAAAAATCTGAAACCACTTTAATTAGAAACTTTGCAAAAGGAGAAAATATGCTTGATTATTTTGTTCTTATTTAATTTTTACTTAAACTTGAAATAAGTACAAGATGTCAACTTCTACCCTTTCACACTTAAAGAACTGAAGATAATGTTTGTTTGAAATTGCTGATATATCCTTTTCAAACATGACTAAGCTAGTGGGGAATAGGAGTAAAGCAGGATTAATAAAAAAAAGAAAGGAAGGCAGGGAGGGAGAAAGAAAAGAAGAAAGGAAAAAATAGTAGTATTTAAGTAAAATAACTAGTCAGTGTATAAAAGATCTTCAAGAGGATATGATATTGTTTGCCAACATATAGGCTATTTGATATGTCAATGCCTTAGCTCACTTGAATTGGAGAAACCCTTGTGCCAGTGGAGGCAGTTGGTTCTACAGCTATTGGTTTACAAGTTTTTGAGATGTATACTCTTCTTTCTTTTAATAAATTTACTTGATGTCTGGAGAAATCTGGGGCATTGGAAATTATTTTTCAATTCATCCTCAAAATCCTATTCCTGACCCAACACACTATGGAGAGGAAAATCAAAACCACAGGATTTGACTGTGTCTACCACCTGGAAGTTTGGTTTCTGAAAAGCCCTCTAAACGAAAAGATTGCAATCCTAGTCTTGTATTTTTTTATACAAACAGAGTGATTCCTGGCAAAAACCTATAGTTCTTTTGAGAGGCAAAAATTTTCTTAATTGCTAAACAGAGAAAGCTTATATACGTCCAGTTCCCACAAAGGATACTCAATCTAAATCTGAAACAAGCTTATCTGAACGAATACATCACACAGGTGTCATTGCATCTTGAGGGGTGGGAGTAGTTTCTATGGCTCCTTAGGGGAAAAAGCAAGTTTTAGCACGGCACAAGCTTCTCTAGACTCTGATGCTTCTGTTTTCTAATTGATCCTTTCTATGTCTCTGTAGTTAGTCTGAGCTGTGAGTGGAACCATATGCTAAGTCCCTTGGGCCATTCTTACCTATCAACAAGTGCTTGGGCAGACGTGGGACACTGGAAACATTAAGAAATTAGCAGATTACCTTGGGGAATATCAAGTTTTAGGTCAAAACAACAGTGCCTGGATGAACAGATGGACCAAGAATTAGAAATTATGTTTCTAAATCATATAAGAAATAAACACTAGTGTAAAAGAAGGGAGATAGGAAGGATTTTCTAACCTATTTTCATCTTACTTACTATTACCCCTGGTGGCTTAACCATGTGAATTTTTTGAAGTATTTTTGTACCTCTGTCTTTTTTAATATTTATATGAAATTCATAGAGAATGTTACAGGGCTTCCATTACATACAGAAGTTACTTATTTCCTTCTAATATATCCATGTTTAGTCAACATATTCTTGACTCAAAATCAGTATTCTTGCATTCTCCAGTTAAAATTTCACAATCTCTATAGTTTAGTTCCCTTAATACTCATTATGTGCCACTTCTTACAAAGAGGCTTTCTCTATATTCTTTCTAGAATACCTTTATAGTATTTTGTACTGGAATGTATTCATCCTTATAAACATAATATTCTAGGGCCAGAGAGACTGGCCCTGTCTTACACGTGGCTAACCCAAGTTTGATCTTCAACATCTCAGACAGTCCCTAAAGCACTGCCAGGACTGACCTCTAAGTGCAGGGCCAGGAGTAACCCTTGAACACTGTCAGATGAAGTCCAATCTACAGCCTCTATCACCCAACCTTGCAAAGTGTACACTATAATATTTTAGGTAATAAAATGTAACTACATCATATGTAGATACTCTGTGGCATTGTGAGTTAATAGTGAATTCAACTGTATTAATATGGCAGAAAGAATATCACTGTATCACTGTCATCCCTTTGCTCATCAATTTGCTCAAGTGGGCGCAAGTAACATTTCCATTGTGAGACTTGTTACTATTTTTAGCCTATCGAATATGCCACTGGTAGTTTGCCAGGCTTTAATAAAAATAATAGCAAATGTAACATTTATCTACTATTTTGATATTAATTTTTAAGTGTCCTACTTTTCTTAATCTATTTAATTCTCAAAACATTTAGATTTGCAGCCTCTTATCTTCCCTATTTTAAAGATAAGTTTCTTTCATCAGAAAAAAACAGAAATTATTAAAGTTAAAAAAAAATAAAAAATCCTTTGAGTTGATGCAGTTAATTTCCAAGTATTTGTCATAGTAGATTGTTTGGGCTGCAGTGATAGTACAGGAATAAGATACTTAATTCATCTAAACTGGATTTGATCTCAGCACAACATATAGTCCCTGAACCTCAACAGTAGTGATCCTTGGGCATAGAGCCAGGAATAAACCCCAAGCACAGCCAGGTGTAGCCTGAAAACCAAATAACATAAGCAAATAGATTATTACCATTATGACTATTATGACTTAGAAAATCAAAATAATAACGCAATACTTTGTGAAATTTTAATTTAATTAAACAGAAAATCATTAGCATTTATAAAAATATTTCAAACACTGCATGGAGAAGACTAGTACTAATTTCTTATTACATATTCACTTGTATCATTTGTCATCCTGTTGCTCATCAATTTGCTCCAGTGGGCACAGATAACGTCTCCATTCGTCCCTGCCATGTGCTAGTGTAGCCCAATGGCATCTGCTTGCTCCAGGAACACAAAGAGCCTCAAGCCATCCATTCAGGGTCTTGACGAAAAAAATCAGACCATCTTGTAAGTGCGAGGCCAGGCATTCTTTTGACATCCTGTGGAATCAGGTTGGTAACAGCTATAGTCCAGTGGTTGTCTCCAAATCACATTACATGTCCGGCCTATCTGATTTTTGACACGTTTGCAAACGAGACAGTGTCCCTGATTCTCGATCTTCGATGGAGATTGAAATTCCAGATTCCTTCTCTCACTTGAGTGATATTCCAAGCATAGCTCTTTCGATCCCTCTTTGGGAGATGTAAATAGCATTCTTATCTTGTTTTTATAGGGCCTAGATCTCTGAGGCATATGTCAGTGCAGGGATAATGGTGGAGTCGAAAAGATGTGCCTGGAGCTGGAGGTTCTTCATCCTCTTAACAACTTCTTCTACATTCTTGAAGGTCTTCCACACTGCTCTCTTCTTCCTGTGCAGCTCAGGTGCCAGTTCGTTTGTCATGTTGAGTTCTCGACCTAGGTATACATAACTGCTGCATTCAGAGATGTTCGTTCTATTGAGAGCAAATGGAATGTCAGGAAATAGTTCATTTCTCATGAACATTGTCTTTGTGAGACTCAGCTGCAGTCTGATATTTCCACACTCATGGTCGAAGTCGGCCAGCATTCGTGCTGCCTGGCTAATGTTTGGTGTTATTAGAATGATGTCATCAGTGAAGCAAAGGTGGTAGAGTTACTGACTGTCTAATCTTCACTCCTGTTCCTTTCCATTCTAGTCATCACGTGACATTCTCGAGGGTGGCACTGGAGAGTTTTGGTGAAATGGTGTTGCCGTGCTGAACTGCTCTCTTTATGTCGATGATCAATTCCTTGTAGAATCTTGGTG
Organism: Sorex araneus; assembly: GCF_027595985.1. Lineage (NCBI taxonomy): Eukaryota > Metazoa > Chordata > Mammalia > Eulipotyphla > Soricidae > Sorex > Sorex araneus. The sequence goes on from NC_073306.1 coordinate 61,892,971, forward strand.
GTGAGTCCATAACACAGCTCAGAGGATCCTGATGTATTCAGTTTGAACACCCTGTTTGGCTAGGGCTTCAATGACCTCTTTAGTCTCAACAGAATCAAAAGCTTTCTTTAAATCAATGAAAGTTAGAAAGAGTGGTATCTTGGACACTCGCGAAACCTCAATGATCTTGGTCACAGTGTGGATATGACCCATAATGCTGAATCCTTTTCGGAACCTGGCTTGCTTGCATGGTTGTCCTTCATCTAGTGTTCTACCTATTCAGGATGACTCGAGTGAACATATAGTAAATGAAAGACAACAGGCAGATCGGGTGATAGTTGCTGATGTCATGGATATCTCCCTTCTTGTGCAACTGAACTGAACGGTCCTGACGACTTTCCACTGGGACAGAATATTGCATTCAGACAGGTAGTGTGTGAAGAGCTGAGCCCGTGTATTGTCGAGTGCTGGTAGCAGATTCCTCAGGTCTTTGGGTCTGACCTTGACTGGACCGGGTCCTGTATACTTCTTTACCAACAAAATGGCATGTTGGATTTCGGAAGGGAAAATGCTGGGATTGACATATCCATCCTATGAAATTTGTTATGTGGGCAGGTGGATGTGACTATCAAAGAAATCTGAGTAGAAGTTGTAGATAACCTTTTCTATTGTCCTTCTGGAAGATGTGATAGATCCATCAGGACATCGGAGGGCAGCCATTTTGGTCTTATCATTGGCGAAAGACAGGTGGGCGTTGTAAATACTTTTCCCGGCTTCTGCCACATTGGCCAACACTGACACTCTTTTCTCTTTTTGAGGTCATTCTTTATCGCTTTGCAATAAAGAATGCACAGCTTTGAGAGCTTAGACGTTAGCTTGTGATTGCCTGAGACTCACGCCAAACCACATTGGCAAATGAGCTTGTGAGTTTCTGAATACTGGCATCTTTTTGTGGCTTTCTCTCTCTTGGTCTTCCTCACACAATCATGGAGGTGCTGAACTAGACGATTATATTCCTTGTCAATGTTGTCAGTGAGGGCATCTTCTGATATTGCTACAGTAGTGCCAAATTGCTCCCAGTTGGTGTTCATTCTGGGAGTTCTCTTCTTAAACTTGGGTCTGAGAAAGAAAAAGCCCTTTCTCCCTGCTCCGTGAAGTAGAATTTTGCATGAAGGAGATGGTGGTCTGATACCATTTTGAATTTTGGGACAACAGTGACATCAGTCAGGCGAAACTGTCGATTGAATATGATGTGATTATTTTCATTGTGGATTTGTCCACCAGGAGACTCCCATGTCCAAAGTTTAGATTCCACCTTCTAAAACTCTGAGTTACTATGGATGGTCTTGGTGAACATGATGAACTCAGACAGTTTCTCACCCTGTTTGTTCCATTCTAGGCCATAGGTCACTATGTGGAGTTCTTCGGGAGACCTTCTCAATCCTATTTGACATTAAAATCACCGACAATGACCTTGTAGAAGGTGTGATCTTTTTTATAAAACTTCTCCAGCTCCATGTAGAACTTCTCAATTTCTTCTTCGTCATAGTTGGATGTTAGTGCATAAACAACAAAGATAGAAATTGCTGGCAATGAGCCACTTGTATTCAAACGTAAGCATCATATTCAGGTTGTTAGGCATTCGAATGAATCAATGCTCATGGCCAAGTTTGTAGTGATGAGGACAGCAACACCACCGTTGCCTCTACTGTCGCATGTTCTGAGGAACAGTTCTTCTCCAGTGTTGAAAATGGTGGGATGCAATTGATGCCTTCTCGTTTTGGTCAATCCAATGATGTCATATTTTATTTTCTGCACTTGCAACATCAGGTCCTCTATGGATGCTTCCAATGCCTGCTAACATGTGTTAAAATTGAAGATAGTCATTTTAGTCCTTTTTGGCAGTCTTGTTCAACCCTGAGATTTTAGCAGCCTCTCCTTGCTCATCCTTCTCTATGCTGCCATATTGGGGTCTCTTCCAGGGTCAGGAATTCCCCCTTGGTGGTTCACCACCTCATCATGGTGAGGGGTGTGACAACGTTGCCAAATGGCAAAAAGCAAACCGACAGGTGCTTCTCAGATATGCAAGTGCAGGGCTGGACTCCTTGCATCGACTGTGTTGATCTGGTCAGTACTTTCTGTTGTGAGCAGCATGTCCATGCACAAGGTATGTGGCATCTTTGTCAGCATGCAGATCATTAAAACATGCCACCCGCATGGCTTAGCCTGGCAAGCTACCATGGCATATTTGATATGCCAGAAACAGTAATAAAAATGGCCTTCATTCCCTTATTGCATATATAATTCAAATTTGGTCTTATACTAACATATATATATATATATAAATTTGCAAAGTGATAAAATCTTATTAGAAGTCTGCTAACTGGTATAATAGGTAGAAACATATACCAATTAAATGACCTTTAAGAATAGTTTGCTTTTCAGGTTGGAGTGGAGTGTGAGCAGACAAGCTGTACCTGTCAGGTTCTCAGGACCTGCCTGAGTTCTAGAAAGCTCCCTTGCCAATCAAACCATGACATTTCTAGTGCAGCTGACACCCATTGTGTAAGGGACGTGTATATAAAGGTTAAGACGTTTTGGCCCAATTTGAAACAGGTAAGAAGTAATGTGCATTCTACAACTACAATTTTTCCATGACTCTGTGACAATTTCGCCTTTCTTCTTTGAAAATTCTGCCTCCCTTCTATCTTACAGGTGTTAATACTTAATAAATAGTGTACACCCAAACATTGTCTTAGTATTTGCTTCCAGAGTACTCAAGTTTTTAAAGTTTATACATAGGAGTAATAATATGGTTGAACATGAATAGTCTCCTTTCCCTATACACAATTTAATAGAATTTTTTTCCAACTAAGCAATTCTATAGTAGTTATTTTTGCTGAAATAAAAACAATATTTTTGTGCCAGTCAGGGTTCAGGCATGAAATAAAACTGCACAAAAGTGCAAATGAGGACATTAATGAAGACAGTGTTCATCGAGATACAGCCAACAGAAACCACAATGTGACAGGAACACATTGGTAAAAGGAAATATTCACATGGAAATTATGAAAATTCAAATTTTACCCAGTGTTTCTGCTATTGTCGCTGATACTCTTGATAGAAATCAACTAGAAACCAAAGGAGTAGATATATGACAACATCCATGTGCACTGCACAGGGTGAGATCAGGATGCAGGAGTGGGGATGATAGTCTAGCAGATAGGGCCTTTGCCTTGCAAGTGACAAGTGACTGACCTGAGTTATATCCCTGGCTCTCCATATGGTACCCCAAGATATCCTGGGGTGATCCCTGAATGCAGATGCAAGATTAATCCAGGATTGTCACCAGGTATGGACCCCTCCAAAAAAACGACAACTAAGATCAGCATGTAGTCAAACTAAGTAAGCAAATGAAGAAGAGCAGAGCATACAAAAAGCTATAGCTCTGAAATAAGAATGACTTTCTAATTCATGAAATAAAATAAAAGCAGAGGAAAAAAGAGTACTGTACCAAATACTCTATTATACATATAAATTCCTAAATCATGGGGCTATCAACATCCTAACTTGCCTTGATATTTTAAACAAATCACTCTATATATGTCTAGATCTGTTAATCTTCTGCTAAAAGAGTTCCATATAATCAAAATATTCCTCAAATTTTAATAACATTTAAATTTTTCTAAAGAAAAATATATGAAGAGTATGACTTCTGGAATGAGACTCAGAATTATTTAAGAAAGCAAATAATTATCAGGTAGCATTGAACTGTTTAAAGAAGATTAAGAAATCAGCATGAAAGGTCATTTATAGATTTTAGTAATAATAATGGATTATGAATATAGAAGAATACAACAGAGAAAAGGAAAGTCCAGATAAATTAATGAATTATTAATGTAATCCCAGTTTAATATGATTCAACTCAAGTCATAATAATCCTTAAGGACATCAAATACTTGCGCATGTATAATTTCCTAAGTTTTTATTTTTTTAAAACTTGGAACTACGTGTAGTATGGGTTAATAAAAAGATATGGTGAATTTAGAATAAAAGTTCATGAGCTCAAATTTTTAGAGTACTTAGGGAGAATAAATGAGATATTTCTTGAAAGTGCTCTGAAAGCTTTAAATTACTACTCAAATATTGTTAACCTTCTGATTGGGATCAATCTATTATTGAAAACTTAATAGATTTTTTATAAATATAAAAGTGCTTAGATTTTTTAAGCATGTATACTTTGAATACATAAATAGGCAAAATTACTTGGATAATATACCATTCATAAATATGTTTGATATTCTACTCTTTCTTAAATAACCTAATTTGTCCTGAAGTGTTTCTTCATGTGATAGAAAAATAACCTAGTGAACTTTATAGTGGTCTTGAGAAACGCTCTGACTTGAGAAATGATCACACACACTCACACACACACACACATATGGAAAGAGAGAGAGATAAAGAGAGAGACAGAGAGACAGGGAGAGAGAGAGAGACACAGAGAGACAGAGAGAGAAGTAACCCACCACAAATATATAGTGCAAAGGATAGTTGAGGGAATACCTATTTACAATGGTGCATAAACTTTTTTGTTGGTGGCCTATTAATTTTAGTGTAGAGACAATTTACCTGATTCTTTCTATTCCTTCTATTTCCTTCAAGTGAACACTGGACTTATGGTTAAATCCCGTAGAAAGAAAATTAAAAATTTATTGGCTGTGTTAATCTTTGCTTATGTCATGGTATAGGATTTTCTAATTGAGGTTGTTTAATTTTGGTACTGATATATTTGTATACTTTTTAAAAAAATTTTTAATTGAGTCACCGTGAGACAGTTACAGGGCTTTAGGATCAAGTCTCAGTCATACTATGCTCAAACACCCATATCTTCACCAGTGCACATGTTCCACCACCAATAATCCCAGCATACCCCCCCCATCCCCCCTCTGCCTGTGTGGCAGATGATTTTTACTTTCCTTACTTTGATTACATTTAATTTTCGACAGGAAACTCACTATCATTATTTGGAGTTTTTCCTCCAACAGTCAGACCTGTCGGAATGGCATCATTAGATTGTATGTTTTCTATTGTTGGTAACAAAGAGCATAGGATGTTGCACGGTCGCGAAAGCAGCCGCCCAGATTTGGAATTCTGGTATTAGGTCCAGAGGTATTTCTGCCAGCTGCCGCTGCATTCTGAGATTGGTTTCTGTGGCGCTGGGATCAAGGCTGTTTAGGAGCAGAGGAGCTGTACATGAGCGACGGCTTGGGGTTTCACTTGGGCAGGAGGCAGGTCTGGTTCTGCCTCCCCCATTGCAAGATTCCCCATGCATCCCATCCCATCACTGCAAACTCCTACCTCTCTGTCCAATTGGTTCTGAACATTGCTGGTCGCCATGCTGTCCAGGGGGGAAACGGCCATGGGACAGAAACCCTTCCCCTCCCAGAGCTGCATGGGGCCGTAGCATAATTCAGAGTTCAAGAGTATATCTGCCAGCAGCCGCTGCATTTCTGAGATTGGTTTCTGTGCCTCTGGGATAATGGACGCTCAGGGGTGGCGGAGCCATTTCTGAGCATATATTTTATATATCAGGAAAGGTCGCGTGGCTGCATAAGTGGCTGCGTGGTTTGGAGATGTCCCAGTCCCACATACTGGAGCTGTGTTAGTAGAAGCTCAGTGTCGCCAGGGCTTTATCTGGAGAAGGTGTATGGCTGTACCTTCTCTGTCTAGCACCCTGGTGTTGTTGGCCAGTTCTGGGGTCCGGAGCAATCTCCAGCTGGCGGTGCCTGCCAGAACATCCCAGATTCTTCACTGCTGGTTGTGGCAAGATGGTGCCGAGGGTGGGTGGAGGGCATGACTTCTGGCGGCCAGGGCGAATTGGAAACTGGGATGGTGCCGCCCTGTTCCAGTGCCCCCCTCGGTTTGGAGATGTCCCAGTCCCACATACTGGAGCCCTGTTAGTAGAAGCTCAGTGTCACCGGGGCTCCATCTGGAGAAGGCATGTATTCTAATTTTTACACCTTACTTATATTTGTAAGTTTTATTGGTGGCGGGGGGAACATAGGCAATGCTTCAAGCTTAATTCTGGCTCTGCTCTCATTGATCACTCCTATTAGAGTTCAGAGGGACATATGACTGGTTTTGTGGGCCATGACCAGTGATACTCAGGACTTATTTCTGGATCTGAACATAGGGATCAGTTAAAAAGGTATTCAGGGAACCATGTGGGGTGTCAGGGACTGAAACTAGGTTGACTTAACGCAAGGCAAATATCCTAACTTTGGTACTATTTTCTAGCCCCATTATTTGGATTTAAATATATATATATGTATATGTATATATATATGACTAACATTAAGAAGCTATTAAATTTTACATTGAGTGTTGAATTCAATGAGTAGAATTTAATAAACTTTTAAAGCAGAAACCATGTCCTCACAAATATTTGTATCTTTCTTCCCAAACCTAGCCAATACTCAATGTCTTTTCATCTATGTAGCTATCCATTGAGAAATAAAAGTAAAGAGAGAAAGAGACATTAAATCAAGAGATTCAGATACAAGGGAGCATCCTAAAGAATAAAACCAATAAGTTGTCATAATAGCTAAAAGTAGGTGGAGATTATATCTTCTGCAGAAACTTAAGACAAGGATAGTTAAACTACATTTTCATACTGTGTAAAATTCAGATCATGTATGCATATTATGTACATATTGTATCAGAACTAGGATTGCTATGAAATACTTGACATTTAAGCTTAAACATTAGCCCTCTTCATTCTTTTAAATTTTCTCAAAGCCTGAATAGATGTTATTCATACAGCACGATCACACAGTTCAATATCTCTCTATTGCACTTATGTGTTGCCGTGAAGACTGTTTCCTCTTGTCATTTTGATTTCACTTTGTCATATTCATGTTTCATGTAGTGTTATGGTGAAAAAAAAACATTTTTTGAATCTGTTAGGGAAATGTTAACTAGGAAATTTTTCCTAGCTTTAATGAATACAACGTTGTGGTTCACTTTTGTGTAAATTTAGTAGTAATTGAACTTGCATAAAAATGCATCCCCAAAGTATATTTTTTGCCCTAAATAGATAGGTAATTTACTGAATATTAGGAAAATAAAGCCTAAGGTCATTATATTTATTGCTATTTATGCATCACATTCACTAATAACTGAAAATATGCAGTTAGTGTAATATCAATTATAGTGGGTAGGGTCTTTGCCTTGCACAGGTTCAATCCCCAGCATCCCATTTGATCCCCTGAGCATAGTTTGGATATACATGAATGTAAAGAAGGAATATTCATCCATTCTTCCTTCTCAGAATCAACTTCCTAGTACACTTTTCTTATTTATAGACCAAATTCTAGGAGGAACTGTCAATATTCAAAAGCCTCCAATTCTGGAATAATATCAATCACTTGTCAACCTACTCTAATTTGAATTTAGTTCCTACCCTACTTTGAAATGTGTCTTACCTTGAAACAGCTTTTAGAAAGATTTCCAGTATTCTCAATATTTAAATATGATAATTGTTATTTCCTTATTCTTATATTTTCTATATAAATATGTGGCAGTTGGAGAGTGTTTGCACTTTTTTCTTAAACATTTTTCTCTTATATTCACTGCCCCTGAGATTCTAACTGTTCTCTCTCTGTCTAGCTTTGTATCTGTCTCCTCCTTTACGTCACTGTTGAATAACAAAGTTCCTATAAGCCAATTCTAAATGTTTTCCTGTTGCTACTCTCCCTTCAAAATTGAATATTTGAATGTTATATACTCTGATGATACCATTGAAATATTCATTACCTGATTCCATCCACAATTAACAAATATCTCTCTCTCATAACTTTTGTCTATATTCCATATACTCTTTACTTAGGTCTTCAAAAACAATTCTTGGAGACAAAAAACAAATAAATAAATATGCTTAAGCAAGCGTTTTTTTTTTAAAGGTACAATGACTACTAGTAGAAAGGTAGAGAAGTTTTCTATAGAAAGTAAGTTAGCTAACAAAGGGTGAATTGCTAAGCCAGATATCACAGAGAGCAAACAGAACTTGATCCTGCAGGGAAACACTGTGAAATGGTGTAAAACACTCAGTAGAAAATTATTTCACATGAAGGGACATTAATACAAAAATTCCTGCGAGTCATTGGTTAAGGGCCATCTTAGAGACATGTTTATTTCCTGGCACTTCTGGAATATAGAGGATAATAGATTTCTGGTGTTTAAAAAATACCTCTCAGGCATCAAGATGCATATATTGATAACTGGAAATAATGTTGATTGCAAGAAAAATGCTTGGGGCAAAAAGATATATTAAGGGAATTCTGTAACTGCTACAATCACCCTTCATGCTGTTCAGATTCATCTGTTCTCTACTTAGAACTAAGCCTGTTCTGTCACTGCTTATTCTTAGTATGAAAAGAGAAAAAGAGAGACTTAGCATAGAGTATAGCAGAACACATGAAAGTCCTATTCAAGAGTGACCTACTGTGAAAGGTAGACTCAAGAATAGAGCTGATACTATTGTCTGCTACCACAATTTGACATTCTTTCAAACTCAGGTTTTTATATGAGAGTCTGAAACCAAGGCTAATAATAATTTATGAGATTATTGTTACTATCTTTATTCCTTTACAATTATTGCTAAATTTGTAAGTACCCAATAAACAACAGTGAAGCACTTGATGCTCAGATATATTCACACCAGTACAGATACTCATATGCTTTACCTATTAATATCCTGGTATGACAAGCTCAATATAACAATTAAAAATTGTAACTTAAAGTTTAGTGAATCTTTATTTGTCTAGAAATTACAAGTGTGTTTGCCTTAGAAATACAGATCTCTATTCTATGAGAGATTAAGCTTGTGAGACTATAATATTGATAAGCATTATCAATATTAATTGATAATAATTATCAATTATCAATATTAAGCACAGTAGCATGTCCCGTGATGCAGAAGAAACCTAACCTAGACCTCTTTTTGGCTGCATATGGTAATTTCTAAGAATTTACTTCAACTATATTTTTAAAAATTCTAACCATCTCTCATGACAGTCACATATTAAAGCTGTTGGCATTTAGGGGGGACATGTCCCACTCTGTATTTTTCTATAATTTGATAACTGATCTAAACATCTTCAGAACGGTTAGCCAAGGATTAGTTTAATAACATATATTTGAAGATCTTACTTGATCTTTATTCTAAAAACAAATTCTAAAAAATTTATTCTTAAAAACTGTGTAGATCTAGGCAATTTATCATGTGTTAGGTGACATAGATCATAAAGGGGATGTAACGATTTGGGGTGCTTGCCTTTCATGAGGCTCATAGGCTTCAATACCTGGCACCCTATATATTTCCTGATCTCTGCCAGGAGTGATCTCTGGGCACAGAGCCAGTGTAAGCACTGTTCACTGTTGGGTGGGACTCAAAAATCAGAAAAATCTGGTTTTATGTTAAGGAAAGAAGATTATTTTACCTTTACTGAGAATAGAAAATGAATCCCTCAATTAGAATACATGTTTACTGATAAACTTATACCTGAATGATACCTACTTTCCCACAAATATATACTTCTGTGTTTTAAGGTATACTATAAAGAGTTTCTATTATAGAAAATGATACAGGGCTTAATATGAAAAGTTTCTCAGGTTCTAAACTCTTTACTGATTTTAGCTTAAAGTAATGTGCCTTTGGAAGAAAAGTTAATGCTTTCTCTCTAGACATACAGGGACTTGACTGACCCTTATTTTTTCACTTCAAGGTTATACTTACTGGAAAAAGATACTTTGGGAATGTTTGGTTAGTCCTCTTGAGGAGACATCCATAAGAGTTATTTGGTAGAATCAGTAGATACTTTGATAAAAGTACCTGAAGCCATATCTTCTTTTCTATAAACTGTATGTCTTTCCATTATTTTATGGAACCCCATCATGACAAAGCATCTTGTGATCCCTAGGAAAATTGATTTGGCTAAGACTGTGAAGATGAATTATTTCCCCTGTCCTGGATAGAAGGATTTGATACAAATTAACTTTTCTTTTTGTGTTTGGTGGTTTTCTTAAGGGGTGGTACCATATCTAAAGTTTAGGGTTGATATTTATTACTGAAAGGTAAAGCAATCAGTTGCATTGACTAGACTTAATAAGAATGAATCAGTGTTAGATTTTATCTATGGAACTGTGCCTATGCCATCTAATAATATTATCTAAGTAGTTATAAGGATTTGAATTTTAATATTTAATACACCTTCCACATGAGTTTTATAACTTTATTTCCAAAGATCAATCATATTTGAAAGTCAGAAAGTACCACAATCTGAATTTGAAAGCCTTCACCAATATAAAAAATTATACTTTATATAAAATGTATATAAGTATATATGTATATAAGTATAAGTATAAGTATATATAAGTTTATATAAATGTATAAAAATCATAAGTGCTATGATATCTTGAACACCAAAAGGGCAGGGTTTGAAAATCATTATTAATGAACACATTTGCCCATGAAAAGTTAATTATATTACTTAAGTTTTTTAGTTATGTATTTTTTTATTTTATACTTAACCTAATCATAATATTTGGATGAACCACAGGAGTGCTCTAATATTTATGCCTGTTTTATTTTTGTTTTCAAAACTCCCTAATTGCCCTGGGTTTAAGGAATTACAAAAAATACACTTGAAGGGATTCTAACAACAGCAGGAATGAAATAGTGAATTTTTCTTCTTAAAAATACAATTTTATAAGTGTCCTCTCATCTACTAAAAATGTGGACCCATAAAATTCCCAATGTTTCCCTATTAAATTATTCTCCTTATTTGATATTCTTCACCACACCAAATTATGCTACATAAAATGAGTCTTAACTTTTAAAGTATTAACATGGGATATTCTGAGACTAAATGTTTCCATCAAGTGTACGTGAATCTTCCTGGCACTCAAGGCTCATACTTCAAGAAATGGATTTGTTTATACAATTAAACATAAGCAATTGTGAGTTAAGCAGATTTCTATTGCCACTTAGCAGTCAAACTCCAGTGGGGGTAATGTAGGCAGAGCCTTAACCTTTAAGCCATTCTCATATTAGAGCATGTATGGTGCGGGGGCTGGGCATATATGATAATGAGAACTTAAAATTCCAAACTAAATATACTGAAGGAAATTGTTGCAGAACTTAATTAGCCAGATGCAGCCTAAACCACTAAGCGTTTAGGAGCCATGTGAGCATACAGAGCTACTTTAAGAGAGAAATGGTGGGTAGCATGTGAAGATTGCATAGGTTTAAGTGGAATGAATTCATTGCCATTGCTGTTACCACTATGGTTTAAAGCCTAATAGACACTGGACTATCATGTTGCAGTAATGATAAACATTTTGTCCTGTGTATTCTATGCTACAGTTAACTCCTCTAGTCTCTCTTTCTCTCATACATTTTCAGTAGCTGTCTAGGTGGTACATTTTATAAATTTTAGATATAATGATTTATTACATTTTTATTTCAAAATTATTTAAAGGGCCTCACAATCAGTGTTCAGGGATGCTGGGGACTGCTTTCAGCAATTCTAGCAATTGCTAGCCTGCCCACATGTTTAATGTGTGGGCCTGAAGATGCAGTGATTTTCTAGCCTCATGGTGCTGGAACACAAACCAGGTTTGGCTGCATGAAAGACATCTTCCGTATGCTCTTTGTTATCTCCCTGGCCCCATTTTTCCCCAAATGTACTCAATAGGCATGTAGGATCCACTTAGATCATCCGCAGAGCCCTACACTCTTTTTGAATTAGCCTTTTCTATCTACCCTGGCTTTATACTGTGGTGTTATTGCTTCTATCTATGCTTTAGGAAAATCGGTGTGCTGAATTACATATATTTGCATTATTGAAATAATACTTCATTTGTCATTTGGTCTACCTTATTGTCTCTGCTTTAATGAAAAGCAGTTGTATGGCAAGAATTTATTTTAAAAAATCTTACACTAAGTATTGTAGCAAGTGAATTTGTTTTGTGGATTTTAAAAATTATTTTAAAGGTTCATTTTTATATAACATTGACATCAATGTTGTAATGTCATAACGCTGACATTACAACATTTCTATGATTTGTACTTTCTGACCAGATGAGATTCTGTGTTATGCAATATCATACTGTTTGTGATACTTCAGTATCCACATCTACACAAAATATATCCTTATCAAAAGGTATTATTAGAAGTTTTGCTTATTTATTTATTATTTGTTTATTTGTCTGTTTGCTTAGGCTTTTGGGTCACACCTGGCAGTGCTCAGGGCTTACTTCTGGCTCACGGATTATTACTGGTAATATTCTATACACTATGTGGGTTAAGGGAATAGAACCCAGTGGCTGCATGAAAGGCAAGTGCCCTGCCTGCTGTCCTGTATCTCTAGCACTTTTCTTGAAATTTTTAATGCCAACAGAGTCTAAAGCTCTAACAGAAAACCCTATCTTCTATCCATTTAATAACTGTGTTAAAGAACTTCAGTGCATGATTTATAAGTAGCAAATCAAAAGCAGTGACTTTCAAGAAATTGTTCATGAGCTTTTCAAAAAATGTTTTGAAAAAGTTAAAGTAATTTAATTTGTTTTCGTTTGTAATAATGTATTTAATAAATTTCAGTGCTTCTAAATTTCAATGCTTGAGCAATCCCTATTAAAACACCAATAACACTTTCAAGGAGATAGAGTAATCCTAAAATTTGTCTGAAGTCACAGGCAAAAAATCTAAATGACAAAATAAATTATGAAATAAGGTAACAAATGGTGGCAATCTGCATTGCAAAGCAACATTAAAACAGTATGGTATTATAATAAAATCAGGCACATGGACTCAGAATAGAATAAAGAGCTCAGATATAAACCCACATATTAACTGTCATCTATTCTATGATGAAGAAACCAAGATCAAACAATAGAGAAAATAAACTTTCTTCAACAAATGAGATGGGAAAACTTGATTGCTAGAAGCAAAATAGATAAACATTTAATATCACACATTGAATATCAAAAAACATTATTAATCACTTGGATGTTAGACATAAAAATCATAAAATACAACAAATTGAAAACGTTTTATACAGAAAAAATAACTACCACAAAACAGAAAAACAATATGGTAATTCAGAGAAAATATTTGCATATCACACATCCAAAAGGACTTAATATTTGAAACATATACATAACTCACATAATTATAAAACAGAGAAATGAGAAATCTAATTTTAAAATGTAGAAAATTCATCATAGCCTTGCCAACACAAATTAAAATAAATCCCATTAAATGGAAGACAATATTTGCATATCGCATCTCCGACAAGGATTAATATCTAAAGTATATGAAAAAGTCAATCACAACACAATAAATGATGCCAAGAGACACTTCTCCAAGTAAGGCATATAGATGACCAACAGGTGCAACCAAAAATATATAACATTGCATTTTATCAGAGCAAATGCAAATCAAATATTTAAATATGATATGACTTTTACCATCTGACACCTGTGTGAATGGTGTACTTCAAAGGACCAGAATACAAATACATGTTTTTTGAAGTTTTGGAATAATAAAAATCTATACAAATTTCAAAGTTGAATAGTAATTGATAATCCTAATTGTGTTCATATATAAGCATTCATGAACACTTTACTGTAGCTCATACTTTGACTATAGAAAGCTTTACCTTTCTTGTTTCCTAAGAACAATGTGTGCTGCAGTTGCATTGTTAACAGTATTAAACTCAGAGTCATTGTAGGACTATTCTTTATGCTGAGACAATGACTCTAGGGCTCATCACTGACCTAAAATGTATCATAGCTTAAAACTGAACACAGATGTCGTAAATGTTTTGATAATATATCTTACTAGTAGACATGATGAGAAAAATTATAGTAGGGGGTAAGTTGGAAATAATTAATCAGAAGCCAGCCCAGGTCTGAAGACTCCTCTGCTTATAGGTTACCATTCACTAATTATATTCTTTTTAATTAGTGTGAGTTCAAATTTCTCATTCTTTTGCTCTAGGGTGTGACTTTGTAATATATTAACACAGAAATTGTTGTACAGTATCTTAATGAGGTTAGGTGATAGCATAGGTACCATTAATGGGTTATATAATTTATCAAAATAGTGGCTGAACTAAATAAATGTCCAGGGTTATAATTCATTGCAGTGTGTTTAGTTATATGGTAATAGATAATCTTAATAAGTATTCTATTTTAGTAAACTGAAAATATATTTGACTTTCAAATAAAAACAAAATAATAAATATGTTTTGCTAAATTCATGAAACAAAAATCATATATTTTGACACCATAACTTTTTTGCAAAGAAGGCAGTTACATCATATTAATCACTTTGCCTAAAATCTGTCATTTCATTTTGTTCATTACTACACTATTGCAACAGATATATACCAGATATCTTTTGCCGGGGTGGGGAGGGGTTGGGCCATACCTGGCCATGCTTAAGGCTTACTCTCGATTCTGTGTTCAGAGATCATTCCTGGGGAATTCAGGGTTCTTTATCAGATGCTGGATATTAAATTCCAATTGGCCACTTGTAAGAAAAGTGTTTAATCTACTGTACTATTTCTCTGGACATGACATCAGATATGTTAAGAAAATAATATAAGGTACTAAGCTATAATTGCAGCTTTGATCTTCTATTCTCTTCCACATGCCATTAGTAAGGACAATAAGGACTTGAACATTTAAGAATATTTCAGAAAATTTGACATTTGATTACTTAAAATAAAGCAATAGGTGTTATACAGATAACAGTATCTTTCTTAATGTTATATGTACTAATCAATGTTTGACAGAGGCAACTCTCAATGGTGCCATGGTGCCTGAGATCAAGACTAGTAACTTTTTACGATAATTTGAGTACAATAATTTGTTGTTCAGACCCAAATGCAGTTATATTTTGACTTTCAGTGCTTGAGTATCATCAAGTGTATGCCTAATGCTGCTTGACAGGTTTTGAATTATGAGGCATCAAACTCAGACCCTCACATATGCTAGCAACTGATTAAGTTATCTTCCCTATCGCTGTGATGATTTATGTTACTAATTGTGTATACTTAGTTGGGACCGCAGATTCCTAAGTATTTGGTTAATTATTACTCTGAATATGTCTGTGAGAATGTTTCTAGAAAAAAATAAGACTTGAACTTATAGGATGAAAAAGTAGATCACGTTTTTTGTGTGTGTGGGCCTCATGCAATCGGTTGGGATATCTGACTAGAATGAAAGGTGGAGTGAGTAATAATTAGCTTTTCTTATAATTAAGTTGGCAGTTTGTCCTTCTATTTTCATTCTAGAGTCTATACTATCAACTCTCCTGGCTTACAGGCCTTCATATTCACACTTGAACTATATATAACAGACTGTACTGGCTATCCAGCTTATAGAGAGTAGAAAAAGGCTGCTTCTCAGTCTCTATAATCACATATGCAACTTCTTAATATATATATATATATATATATTTTGCTTTTTGGGTCACACCCAGCGATGCTCAGGGGTTACTCCTGGCTCTGCACTCAGGAATTACTCCTGGCGGTGTTTGGGGGACCATATGGGATGCCGGGGATCGAACCCAGGTGGGCCGAGTGCAAGGCAAATGCCTTACCCGCTGTGCTATCACTCCAGCCCCAGCAACTTTCTTAATATATTTTTATATACAGGTAATACATATGTGGAGAAATAGATGCATGCATTTATAAATTTATCCTAATATTTTGTTTTTCTGGATAACCTTGACTAAGGCAGGTTCTGCCTTGTTCTTTAGCAGGATTTATTAAAACCAACACATTATGCATTGTTTTTTGAAAAACAAAGTAATTTATAGTTATATACTTTACAAATACTATCAAAAGATGAAAGAAATCATGGTTCTCTAAAGATTAGAAGGGGAAAAATAAAAACAAATGATAAACTAAATGATAAAAGTAAAGTGATTAGTCATTCAAATTTGGTGTGGTCTATTTTGGAAGAGAAGGAGAGACTAGTAGGTTAAATGTTTACTTTTTACTTCTTTTTCCCTTTTTATTAAATATTATCATTATATCATAAATTATATTCTAAGAAAGAATGAGTTTTTTTATAATGGATGAGAATTACAACAAGTCTCACGTTCCTTGTGCCTGCTAGAGCAAATCGATGAACAATGGGAGGACAGTGCTATAGTGCTACAATTGATGAGAAAAGATTTTAATATATAAAAATTATATAAATTTTATAATTTTTAATTATAAAATTATAATTATCGTTGTGAATTAAGACGTTTAAATGCAATACAGCATATTGATAGATTTTATTATTTGGTGGTAAGAATGAAACTTGGACGTCACTATACATTTTAGTAAAAGTTTGGATTATCACCAAATATTTACTTTGGAACAAAGCCCTTAGCAACAAAATCCATGAATGAAATAAAATAGAATAAATATTTTAGAGGGTTGGTTTCTCTCTAGCATTGCTCAAACTGCACAGGGGCTGGTGATTTTGAACTGCTGATAATCTGATAGTTCAATGTTGATGCAGCAGTGAAATTCAGCAGTGTCAGGGACCATCAGAGTCACACCTTGTCATGCTGGGGAGGCCTCAGGAAACGCTCAAACTATTTATTTTCATATGAAATGCATTTACTGTTTCTAAGCTTTGTTATGCTGGATGTCTTAAAATAGTATTTGATATTTTATGATAGAATAAGAAGCCGTAGAGGTACAATATGCCCAGAAAGAGAAAGTTAACTTTTACAGGGAACGTTAGCAACTCAGTTGATAGTCTAGTTGGGTAAAAGTGTGCAGAATTAGTGTGCACTGGGGACACACAGCTTCTGTGTTAGACACAGTGCTTTTGTGTTAGAATGCTTCAATATTTTCAAAGGCAATGGGGGAAAGTGGCTTTGAGAATGAAACGGAAATTCACTGAAAGAAACTCGGGTAATAACGAGAGCGCAAAAATGTAAAATTAAAACTGCCAAAATTCAATACATTTCACAGTTGAAAAGGTATTCATTTAAAAGCATATTGCTTAATTTTGAAGCAATTGATAGTTCATATGGAAGTTATATAAGAAATAAGATTACTTATTCTGGCATTGGAAATTCACTCAGAAATTCTTGAAGTAGAGTTAAATACATATTTAACTCTATTTATAGTTGAAGCTACTCTTTTATGTACTCTGAATAGAGTGCCAGCCACATATCTTCCAAAGAAATAAATTTTATTGATTTACTACTGGTTTACAATGCTATAAAATTTCATGAGTACATCTTCACACCTCTCTACATGTGTATACTTTCACTGCTATTGACCACCAAAGTTCTAGTGTGATCAAACTATAAAAACAAACCTTTTTTCCCATTCCTCTCCTGCATTTTCCCTTTTCCCCTCTGTTAAGCATCATATTTTGAAGAACTCAATTTTTGAGTTATTTTTGTGTATTTGTGAGATTGCTTGCATTGGTCATTTATATTCTATGAATGAGTGTCTTTCTTCTCTGATTTATTTTACCTAAGATAGTTACCATATGTTTTCTCCACAGTGTCTAAGAAGGAAGTTTTATATTTTTAAAAAATATCTGATTATTGTTATGTTGAGTATGTATACAACAGTTTCTACTTCAATCAGATATTGATGCAATTTATGTTAAACTTATATTTTGATTAATATGAATAATAAAGCTAGAAGTTTCTGATAGAGCTGTTCACCATAAATTGTTACCAAGTAGATTTTCTGTAATGGTAAGATATCATTACAAAACTATGGAATATTCTGAGGAGAATACATATATCATCTACTGAGAAATTTACAAAACTTTCCCATACATTAGTCTGCTAATATTTTCTTTAAATAATGGTCTTTTAAATTTCTTCTTTTTTCTCTCCAAACCTTATTTATATTTGTTTCAGGCCACACCTGGTGGTGCTCTAGCTTTCCTCTGATTCTGTGCTCAAAGAAGGTGTTCAGAGAATCAAATATTCTGCAGGGGTTCTAACTGGGATCAGTCTCATGCAAGACACACGCGTTGACCCCTGTACTAACTTTCTGGCTCCTTGCTTTCAAGAGTTCTTATTACTGTATATTGGACTGGAGCAATATCACAGTGGGTAGGGCATTTGCCTTGCACGAGGACAACCTGGGATCGATTTCTCCATCACTCTAGGAGAGAGCCTGGAAAGCTAACGAGAGTATCCTGCCCACACGGCAGAACCTGGTAAGCTACCAGTGGCGTATTCAATATGCCAAGAACAGTAACAAGTTTCACAATGGAGACGTTACTGGTGCCCGCTTGAGCAAATCAATGAATAACAGGACGACAGTGCTACAGTGCTATACAAATTTATGGTGTTTTACTTTCTCAGTTAATAATGTGCTATTACTCCCATGAAGTAACTTTGAATTTCAGATGTAATTTTTATTTCTATCTTGATTTGAGTTTCTGTCTTACATTCTTTTCTTCTCCACAAGCATGTTTTCCTCTTGGGAAATGTATATTTTTTCCTAGTTAAACATTTTTTTTTGTTGCTTCTTGACATGCTAGCATTTTATTTTGAAACAGTATATTGCTCTGGGTTACACATTCTTTAAATACTTCAGGGATTTATTCTAAGACTTAGTTTTAGGTGATCAGAGCAATTTTGTATCTTCAAGGAATTCATTAATATTGTTTGTTTGTTCTGGGGCCACGCCTGGCTATGCTCAGGATTACTTATGGTTCTGCACTCAGGGATTGCTCCTGGTGGTGCTTTGGGGGCCATATAGGATTCCAGGGATTGAATCCAGATCAGTTGTGTGCAAGTGAAGAGCCCTACATACTGTGTAACTCTCCAGCCTCTGAGGACTTTCCTTAAAACTTTGGGTTTTAACCCTATTAGAAGAAATTATTTTCCCAATATATAACAAATAAATATATTCCTAAGATCTCCAACTAAGTTTAGTAATTAGTAGATATTTCTTTTACGTCTGCTAGGAATATAAAATGTATTTCTAAAATTTGATTTGTGGTCCTCCCTCCCTCCCTCCCTTCCTCCCTTCCTTCCTTCCTTCTTTCCTTCCCTCCCTCCCTCCCTCCTTCGCTCCCTTCCTTCCTTCCTTCTTTCCTTCCCTCCCTCCCTCCCTCCCTCCCTCCCTCCCTCCCTCCCTCCCTTCCTCCCTCCCTCCCTCCCTCCCTTCCTTCCTTCCTTCCTTCCTTCCTTCCTTCCTTCCTTCCTTCCTTCCTTCCTTCCTTCCTTCCTTCCTTCCTTCCTTCCTTCCTTCCCTCATCTACATACTGTTAACATTTGGACCACACACGTAAAGGAATATTAGTGTATGTCTTCAGAGCTGCTTCTTTCTCAAGCTATTTTCTTTGCAGAGTTTTAGCCTAATACTATCCAAATACTATTTTTTAAGAAATTTGAGCAGGTTATATGTTTCCATTTCCTCTTGTCCTCATTTATTTCATTGAGTAGAATTTTGTAATTTTCCTTGTAGAGATCCTTTACTTCCTTAGTTAGACTGATTCCTAGGTACTTGATCTTCTGGGGCACAAATGTGAATGGGATTTTTCTTTTTAATGTCCCTTTCCTCTGACTTGCTATTTGCTTATAGGAAGGCCATGGATTTTTGGGTATTGATTTTATAGCATGCAACTTTGCTGTATAAGTCTATTGTTTCTAGGAGTTTCTTAGTGGAGGCTTTAGGATTCTCTAGGTATAGAATCATGTCATCTGCAAATAGTGAGAGCTTGATTTCTTCCTTTCCTATCTGTATACACTTAATGACTTTTTCTTGTCTAATTGCTATAGCAAGTACTTCCAGTATTATGTTGAACAGAAGTGGTGAGAGTGGGCATCCTTGTTTGTCCCTGATCTTAGAGGGAAGGCCCTTATTGTTTCTCCATTGAAGATAATGCTTGCCATGGGTTTGTGGTAGATGGCTTCGACTATCTTGAAGAAAGTTCCTTCTAAGCCTATTTTGGTGAGAGTTTTCATCATAAATGGGTGTTGGATCTTGTCAAATGCTTTTTCTGCATTTATTGAAATGATCATATGGCTTTTATTTTTACTTTTGTTGATATGATGGATTATGTTGATTGATTTCCAAATGTTAAACCATTCTTGCATCCCCGGGATGAATCCTACTTGATTGTGATGTATGATTTTTTTTTATGAGTTGTTGGATTCTATTTGCTAGTATTTTGTTGAGAATCTTCGCATCTGTGTTCATCAGGGATATTGGCCTGTAGTTTTATTTGTTAGTGGTATATGTGTTTGCTTTTGGTATTAACATTGTCAAAATAGCAATACTCCCGAAAGAACTATACAGATTCAATGCGATCCCTATAAGGATACCCATGAAATTCTTCAAAGAAATTGATCAAACACTCCTGAAATTCATATGGAACAACAAGCGCCCACGAATAGCTAAAGCAATTCTTGAGAAAAAGACGATGTGAAGCATCACCCTCCCCAGCTTCAAACTTGACTACAAAGCAGTAACAATTAAAAGAGCACGGTACTGGAACAAAGGCAGAGCAGCCGATCAATGGAACAGGGTGGAATATCCCTACATGCAACCCCAAATATATGATCATCTGATCCTTGATAAGGGGGCAAGAAATGTGAAGTGGAACAAGGAAAGCCTCTTCAACAAATGGTGCTGGCATAACTGGACAGCCACATGCCAAAAAAATAAATGGGCTTAGACCTCGACCTAACACCATGCACAAAAGTCAGATCAAAATGGATTAAAGACCTCAACATCAGACCACAAACCATAAGGTACATTGAAGACAAGTTTGGCAAAACCCTCCACGATACTCAAGATAAAGGTATCTTCAACGATGACATGCCACCGACCAACCAAGTGGAAACAGAGATCAACAAATGGGACTATATTAAACTAAGAGTCTTCTGGACTGCAAAAGATACAATGACCAGAACACAAAGGCAATCTACAGAATGGGAAAGGATATTCACCCAGTACTCATCCGATAAGGGGTTGATATCAAGGGTATATAAGGAACTGGTTGACCTCTACAAAAAGAAAACATCCAACCTCATCAAAAAATGGGGCGAAGAAATGAACAGAAACTTTCTCAAGGAAGACATATGAATGGCTACAAGGCACATGAAAAAGTGCTCTTCATCACTAATCATCAGGGAGATGCAGATCAAAACAACTATGAGATAACACCTCACACCACGGAGACTGGCTCACATCCAAAAGAACAAAAACAACCGCTTTTGGCGTGTATGTGGAGAGAAAGGGACCTTCCTGCACTGCTGGTGGGAATGCCGACTGGTTCAGCCCTTTTGGAAAATAATATGGTTGCTTCTCAAAAAATTAGAAATTGAGCTCCCATTTGACCCAGTAATACCACTCCTGGGAATATACCCTGGAGAAGCAAAAAAGTATAGTCAAAATGACATCTGCACTTGTATATTCATCGCAGCACAGTTTACAATAGCCAGAATGTGGAAAAAAACCGAATGACCGAGAACAGATGACTGGCTAAAAATCTTTGGTACATCTACACAATGGAATATTATGCAGCTATTAGAAAAGATAAAGTCATGAACTTTGCATATAAGTGGATCAACATGGAAAGTATCATGTTGAGTGAAATGAGTCAGAAAGAAAGAGACAGACACAGAAACATTGTACTCATATGTGGAATATAAAGTAGCAGAGAGGTATGAGCTGGCAATGACCCAACCTCTGGCAGAAAGCCCTCTGGACTTAGTCACTAAAATACTAAAATACAGAAATCTAGAACCTCACGGCTGCTACTGTGGCCACATGACCTCATATCTCTTCATTCTCAGCAATGGAAAACAAATTATCAAATGCTTCCTTTCCAGCAGGTCCGACTCTGACGCGGGGGGGGGGGGGGGGAGGAACTCCAAACAATAATAATGAGTTTTTTTGTTTGTATGTAATCAAAGTAAAGAGAAAGTAAAGTGAAATTTATCAGCTACACAGGCAGGGTGGAGGGCTGGGGGGAACGGGGAAGGGGGGAGGTTTACCATGGTTCTTGTTGGTGGAATGTATGCACTGGTGAAGGGATGCATGTTCGAGCATTATGTAACTGAGACTTAAGACTGAAAGCTTTGTAACTTTCCACATGGTGATTCAATAAAAAAAAAATTAAAAAAAAAGAAATTTGAGCCTGACAGCATAGTATTTTTAATAAATTTGAACCTGTTGGAATACTATTTTTCAAAAAACTTCCTCACTTCAGTATGACTGCTGATTTATGTTGGGTTCTTTGTTCAATTCATTATAACCTGGAAACGTTCACTTGCCAGTTATAGAGTTAAGCATCCTTTTAATTTTTTAAATTTTCCTTCAACTAGTTGTTTATGTGCTGAAATTTCTCTTGTCCAGTATCTGGAAATTTTTATATTTTGTCTCGATATATAGGCATATCATTTGATAATGACCAGAAATGAATGTTTTTATTTCTAAGGTATAAATATACCTTAGTCTACTTGGTCAATAAAAAAGTGTTAAAGTTAATAAACAGAAGCTAGTAACTTAAAGTGGAATAGTGAATAATAGTTTAGACCTTGGTCTAGGTACCAAAAATGGTAAAAATACATGTTTAATTTCCAGACCAAGCCATAGCTTGTATTGAGAGAGATAATGGATGGCAAGGTTTCGGTATCAGATAAATACTATTTATGGAGCATGCTTGCTAACTAATGTTGTGTGAAATACAGAAATCATATATCCTTCTTGAAGATACCATATTTAGATTTTAACATAAACCATTGACTGCTTATTTACATTGAGTCTAGGATTTAATTTATATTTTCCATATAAAAATTATAGCTATGTAGTTTCATCTTGAGTGTATATTATCTGCTTTTGCAAATAATAATTTTTCAAAAAATGCATTTGGCTCATTTCTCAAACACCAAAAAGCATATGATGGTTAAATTTATTTGGAAAAACTACAATGGTTGGGGGAAAAAAGTCAGCATTTTGCATTGTGTTAAAAATTTTTACTGTCAGATCTGAAGATTGATAGTGAGCAGGGTGTTTAACTTGCACCCAAATGAACCAGGTTAAATTTCAAGAATCCCTTATCCTTACATCCCCACCAGAACTGATTTCTAAGCACAAGGTCAGGAATAATTCTAAAATCTGGGTATACTAAAATATGTTCACTATATCACTGTATCACTGTCATCTTGTTTTTCATCAATTTGCTTGAGGTGGGTGCTAGTAACATCTCCATCCATTCCTGTTGCATATTAGTGTAGCTCGATGATGTATTGGGTGCTCTTTCAGGATCAGGGGAATGAGGAACATAATTGTTACTGATTTTTGGCATATTGAGTATGCCACGGGTAGCTTGCCAGGCTCTGCCATGCAGGTGGCATAATCTCGGTAGCTAGCTGGGCTCTCCAAGAGGGACAGAAGCTTTTGGACCGACCTCTAATCGCCTTTACAGGTATTCCCAGTTTACCGAATGTAAGCTTTTGGTGGACTGGCATGTTGTAATGGTCTGCACACTGATAAACACGCACCTGCCTGCATCTCTGGGCAGCACCTGGGAAATCTGTGGCCTCAGGTTGATCTCCTTGAGGTTGATGGAGTGCGCCTGGGGGTTGTTGAGCAGCTGGCAGAGCAGGACCCTATTCCAGAGAGTCTGTGCCAGGTCGAACACCTGCACTGAGTCCCGGGTCACCCACTGGTTGGCTGACAGCACCCCACAGTGGATGAGCCACTGTGTGCACTGTTGCCATGGCTCTATGTCTGACGGTGTTGTGACCCGGCCCAGCCAGGGCAGGCAGTGACGCTGCATCCACCACCGTGGTTTTTCCATGCCCTGCTGATGCCATTCTGTCTGAATCTTGCAAAACAGCCAGAAATGTCCATCAAGAATCAGGCAGAGAGTTCCAGCAGGGATCACATGTAGAATTCCATGCCTAGTGTGCTGAGCCACATGTTATCTAAGGCAAGATGGTGAGCCAGGCTTGGGAAAGTGTGTGGGGTCCAGGCGACATTGGCGACACCTTGCCTCCAATCAACTATGGTGTGGTAATTATGGAAAGTGAGTAGGGAGTGTCTTATGATGTGTCACAGACTGTGGATGCGGCCGCCTGGTTTAGGAATATGTTCACTCATATGTGAAGCTCAGCCTGAGCATATGGGAAGCCGTCTGGAGCATGGCAGTGGTTTGGTTGTGGAGGTCAGCTGCTGGACTGGGTCACTTTGGGTGGGAAGGGTTCTCACCCATCCCCTTCTGGGACACCCTGAGTGAAAACAGCCTGGTGTGGAGTCTGGTGGCATAGGTATGGAGGCCTCATTTTATGCTTTCTTCTGGGAGAAGCTGCCATGATTTCTGGTGATTCATGGGCATGGACACTGGGCCACTATGGACTGGGGAAAATAGGCAGAGGAAATCTGCTTCTGGGTCTTGTTGAGCCCAGACTCCAAGGTCACAAAGTTCCACATTACCTGGGTTCCATGAGACTTCACTCATGCGTGAGGCTCAACCCAAGCATGTGGAAAGTGGCCTGGAACATGGCAGCGGTTGTGTTGTGGAGGTCGGATGCCAGGGCTGGGTCTCTGGGGGTGGGGAGGGCTCTCAACCCCCACCCTGGGTACCCTGAGTGAAAACAGCCTTGTGTGGAGTTCAGTGGCATGGTTATGGTGGCCTCATTTTATGCTCCCTTCTGGGAGAAGCAGCCGTGAGTTCAAAATATCTTAAAACCAAACTTTTTACTATTATATGAATGACATTAAAATAATCTACTTTGGGGGCCAGAGCGACAGCACAGTGGGTAGGGCATTTGCCTTGCATGCAGCCACCCGGGTTCGATCCCTGGCATCCCATATGGTCCCCCAAGCACCGCCAGGAGTAATTCCTGAGTGCAAATCCAGGAATAACCCCTGAGCATCGCTGGGTGTGACCCAAAAAGCAAAAAAAAAAAAAATCTGCTTTGTATTATAACCAGTTCCTTACTGTTAATCAATTCACATTTTTTCAGCAAATCATCAATACCTCTCAGGTCAACCTCCACTACCTCCACTACCTAGCAACCCCCATGCTGCAGGTCACTTTCCGGACATTTGGGCCAAACCTCACACATGAGTGAAGACCCAAAGAACCAGGTAAAGCAGAACTTTGCGACCTTGGACTCCAGGCTCAACGAGAACCGGAAACAAGATGCTCTGTCTGCCTCCTCCAATCTGTGGTGCCCCAGCGATAAAACACAGATGACCCAACCTACCGGAACCAGATAAATACCTTTCCGGCCAACCCCCACTACCTACACTATCCAGCTACCACGATGGTCCAAGCCGCTTTCTGGAAACACCATAAAACATTCAATACCCTTTATCCATAATTTCTGCACAATATTTTGTGGGATTCAAATATGGTGTGAACCATGGGAACACCTGTAAGGGCAATTGGAGGCCGCCCTAAAAGCCTCCATTACTCTTGGAGAGCCCGACAAGCTACCGAGAGTACCCCACCCGCACGACAGAGCTTGACAAGCTACCTGTGGTGTATTCAATATGCCAAAAACTGTAATAATAATGGGCCTCATTTGCCTGACAACTAAAGAGCTCCCAATAAAGCAGCGTTAAGAAGGATGAGCAAGGAGAGGCTAATAAAATCTCAGTTGACTAACTAGACTGCCAAAATGAAGAAAAAGTAAAATGACTGTCTGTACTTTCAACGCACATACACTGGAGGCATCAGAAGCATCCATCCAGGACCTGATAGTTCAAGTGCAGAAGATCAAGCTCTGCATCATTGGTCTGACTGAAATGAGAAGGCATCAATCACATCATGCCATTTTCTACGCTGGAGAAGAACTCTTCCTCGGGACATGTGACCACAGAGGCATTGGTGGCATCCTTGTCCTTTCAACACAAACCTGGTCATGACCATTGATTCATTCGAATGCCTAACAACCTGAGTCAGATGATTACGCTTGAATAGATATGGCTCACTGCCGGCAGTTTCTATCTTCGTCATCTACACACCAAAATCCAACTACGATGAAGAAATTGAGACGTTCTACATGAAGCTGGAGAAGTTCTATAAAGAAGACCACACCTTCTATAAGATTATTGTCGGTGATTTTAATGTCAAGATAGGACTGGAAAGGTCTCCTGAAGAACTCCACATTGGGACCTGTGGCCTAAAATGGAACAAATAGGGTGAGAGACTGTCTGACTTCATCATGTCGACCAAGACCGCCATGGTAACTTACAGTTCAGAAGGCTGAATCTAAACGCTGGACATGGTAATCTCTTGGTGGACAGTTCCACAACAAAATTGACCACATCATATTTATTCGAAGGTTTTGCCTGACTGATGTTGCTGTTGCCCCAAAATTCCAAACAGGATCATCGGACCGTCTTCTTCGTGCAAAAATTCTACTTCACGAAGCGGGGAGAAATGGCTGCAAAGTTTAAGTTTAAAAAGAGAACTCTCAGAATGACCACCAACTGGGAGTTCTTTGGCACTATTGCGGCAACATGGGAAGATGCCGTCATTGCCAACATCGATGAAGAATACAATTGACTGATTCAGCACCTCCATGACTGTGCAAGGAATGCCAAGAGTGGGAAAGCCACAGACGCCTGTCTTCGGAAACTCTTGAGCTCAATTGCCAACGTGGTTTGGCATGAGCCTCAGTTAACCACAAGCTAAGGTCTGAGTTTGCAAAGCTGTGCAGAGAAGCGATAAAGAAAGACCTCAAAGAGAAAAGAGCAGCAGTGTTGGGCAATGCAGCAGAAGCTGGGAAAAGTATTCATAAAACTTGCCTGTCCTTCGCCAACTATAAGACCAAGATGACTGCCCTTCGACGTTCTTACAGATCTATTACATCTTCCAGAATGGCAATGGAGAGGATTATTCACAACCTCTACCTGTATCTCTTTGTCAGCCACATCCACCTGCCCACATACCAAATTCCACAGGATGGATATGTCGTTCCCAACATCCTCTCTTCCGAAATCTGACATGCCATTTCAAGATGTATACAGCACCTGGTCCAGACAAAGTCAGACTCGAACACCTGAAGAATCTGCTGCCAATAATCATCAATACGCTGGGTTGTCTCTTTACATGCTACCTATCTGTATGCAAGGTTCTGTGCCAATAAAAAACCAGCAGGACTGTGCTATTGTACAAGAAGGGAGACATCCACGACATAGAATAGAATAGAATAGAATAGAATAGAATAGAATAGAATAGAATAGAATAGAATAGAATAGAATAGAATAGAATAGAATAGAATAGGCAGAACACTACAAGAATGAAAACCATGCAAGCATCCCTGGTTCTGAAAAGGATTCATAACAATTTACCATATCCATGCTGTGACCAAGCTCATTGAAGTTTCGAGAGAGTTCCAGATGCCGCTCTGTCTAATGTTCATCAATTTAAAGAAGGCATTTGATTCTCTTGAGACTGAAGCAGTCATCAAAGCCCTAGCCAAATAGGGCCTTCAAACTCAATACATCATGATCCTCTGCGAACTGTATTATGGATTCACCACCAGCATCTCACCATTCTACAAGGAAGCGATCATCGACGTAAAGAGAGGGGTTTGTCAAGGTGATAGCGTTTCAACAAAACTCTTCAGTGTTGCCTCGAGAATGTCATGTGATGACTGGAATGGGCAGGAATGGGAGTGAAGTTAGACAGTCGATAACTACACCATCTCTGTTTCTCTGATGACATCATTGTAATAACACCAAATATTAGCCAAGTGACACAAATGCTGGTCGACTTTGACCGTGAGTGTGGAAAGGTCATATTGCAGCCAAAACAATGTTCATGAAAAATGAACTAGTCCCTGATGTTCCATTTGCTATTCATGGAATGAACATCTCCAAATGCAGCAGCTTTGTGTACGTGGGTTGAACACTCAACATGAGGAATAATTTGGCACCAGAATTGTGTACCAGGAAGAGAGTAGCATGGAATGTCTTCAAGAGCATAGAAGAGGAGAAGAAGTGGTCAAGAGGTTGAAGAACTTCCAACTCCGAGCACATCTTTTTGACTCTACCATTCTTCCAGCACTAACATACGCCTCAGAGACCTGAGCCCTAAGAAAACAGGATGAAAATGCTTTTCGGGTATCCCAAAGAGGAATCAAAAGATCTATGCTTGGAGTATCACATTTCACTCATGCAAGAGAATGAATTCAGAGTTCTGACCTCTGTCAATGATCAAGAATCAGGGATGCTGTCTAGTTTGCCAAGGTGTTGAATATCTGATGGGTCAGACATGTAATGTGATTTAGAGAGGGATGCTGGACTTGAGCTGTTACTGACTGGATTCACTGTACTTCAAAAGACCGTGTGGCTGCCAGCCTATGAAATGGTCAGACTTCTTTGTCAAAACCCTGAATGAACGGATTGAGGCTCTTCATGTTCCTGGAGTTAGACGATACCATTGGGTTACACTAGCACGTGACAGGGATGAATGGAAACATTACTAGCACCCACTCGTGCAAATTGAAGATCAAAGAGATGACAAGTGGTAAGTGATAGCAAATAACTCAGTGACTTTGGTTCAGATAATCTTGAGGAAGAGGACATATATTGAATAAAAAGGATGGAAGAAATCTGTTCAATTGATTTTGAAGAAGACCAGATTGTAGTTAGAAAAATATGAATAAAATAAATCATGCTGATTAAACAGGAGCTTAGAAATGAAATACTAGATAGAGAAAAGCGCAAGTTTGAGAAAGATTTAATTGTTCATAAAAGGGAAACAGAACATATACATTGTATATAAATAATCTAGTTATAAGCAAAATTTTTTGGAAGTAGGCTCAACAGAAACCAGAATGGGTATCCTTCCCTCCACCCAAATCTGTCTTCCACTGTTTCCTACGAATTGGCAGTCACGTCCAAAACCACTTCTTGCTGATGCCAGATAATCTCATCTATGGCCAGGATCCAGAGGCTCGTTGTCCTTCTCTCTCGGAAGAGAGCATAAAACAACACGCCAGGACTGGAGCGATAGCACAGCAGGTATGGCATTTGCTTTGCACGCGCCCAACCCGGGTTCAATTCTCATTATCCCATATGGACCCCAAGCACTGCCAGGAGTAATTCCTGAGTGCAGAGCCAGGAATAACCCCTGAGAATCGCTGGGTATGACCCAAAAAGCATTAAAAAAAAAGTCACACCAAAACCATACCACTGGACCCAGCTCCAGGCTGTTTAATTCCAGGCAGGAAGTGGGTGAGGTGCCTCCCTGCTCCAAGAGACCCAGCCCTGGCTGCTGAAAGCTGAACCTCTGCCATGCTCATGACAGCTCTGAACATGCTTTCTCCTGAACCGTGCTCATCTGCAACATGTCATACCTCACACTACAAATATTGCAAGAATAGCACACCATATTTGGTGCCATTTAAAGTAGAAGACAATCAATCTTAGAGGGAAATATGTTTTTTACATATACATTAATAATATATATATGTATATATATAAGTACACAGGTCTCAATATTCAACAACATGTTAGTAATCTTTTATAGAAGGACTTAATGGCCCCTGAGTGAAATACAACCATCTTTATACTCCTCTAAGTAAACACTTTTAGATCACTTTCAGCAGTTTATTCATAACAAACAATACAAAATGAACTATGATGGTTCAGATTTGGGCAGAGGTTGGGACTGGAGATGGAAGCATCCTAAATATGGTGGTGGGAAGGTGTTATCGTGGTAGGATTGGTGTTCAAATATTAAATATAATCAAATATTGTGAGCTACTTTGTAAAAATAAAATTTAAAAAGTTTTGCATGTGTGAGAATTGCTTGAGATATGATTCATGAGGCATTAGATATTGAATCTTGGAGAGATGTAAGTGGTTTAGTTTTAGATAAGAGAAGGACTGCTTATCTCTAATAAGAGGAATAATTAGAAAGTGACCATAGTTAGGTGGGTGACGAAAAGTAGACAAACTTGTGAAGTCTTTAAATCTTCTAGTTCCATTTTTCCAATTTTGACAATCATATAGCAATTTAATAATTTTGAAGTTTGAAGAGAAAATTTGCAGTTTTGAGGACACTGAATTGCTCATAAAGTTGAAATCTAAAAGAGGAGAGAGATACTGAAATAAGGAAATGCTATATGATTGATTTCATCATTTAACATCCACTTGAGGTTTGTGGCTAAGACTTCATTGTGAGAACAGTCTACATGATTATTAGTTTTTCTTTTAGGGTTTAATTTCAACAGGTGAATAGAAATTAGGAAAAAAGGACCAAAAGAACTAGAATTGTGTAAAAACAAGGAATTATAATAATCAACCTTGCACCAAGCTGAAAAAAAAAGGAGGGAAGTAAAAAGATGAGAGGCTCGAAAGATATTTAACAAGGATTTGGGATGAGAAACAAATGTTGGAGATAAAGTACATGGGAAAGTGAGCTATTAAATTGTGGTCAGAAATTAAGAAAATGAAAATTGAGATTACAGAAAGAGTGAGGATGAGGTAGCTGTATATTATAACATAGAAATAGGGGCTGGAGTGGTAGCACAGAGGGTAAGGTGTTTGCCTTGCACACGGCGGACCCAGGTTCAAATCCCAGCATCTCATATGGTCTCCCGAGCACCGCCAGGAGTAATTCCTGAGTGCATGAGCCAGGAGTGACCCCTGTGCATCAATGGGTGTGACCCAAAAACCAAAAAAAAAAACATAGAAATAAATTAATAAAAAAGGGAGGTAGACAGAAACATTATAAAGATATAGATATATAGATAACTAAAATGTGAAAGAATGGAAATAAAAATATGAGAGCTATAATTGTGAACATTTATAGGAGGGGTTTTTGAGAGTGATATCAAGCTAGGATTAAGAATAGTAAAGTAGTGATTTGATGACACTGTGAAGGACTAGAAAGTTAAGTAAAATTTTTTGATAGAAAATTTTATATTTTTTAAAAAAATAATGAGGAGATAATTTTGCAAGTTATAGAAAGGGGAATAAAGGGTACCTACGTCATATCAAGTCCTTTATTTTGGAAGTCAGAGTGTGTGGGGGAGGGGAGAACATTTTCTTTTAAGAACAAGAATATATTACAAACATTGGGCTAGAAGATTCAAGATTTTACAGTTGATTAATCAAAATTCCACAGAGTAGACTGGATTGATGAAAGAAGTAGATTTTATTTATTTATTTATTTATTTATTTATTTATTTATTTATTCATTATTAATGAATCACCATGGGGTACAGTTACAAACTTACCAACTTTCATGTTTGCATTACAGTCATACAAGGATCATTTACCCATCCTTCAACAAGTGCCCATTATCCTCCACCAATGTTCCCAGCATCCCTCCCACCACCCCTACCCCATCCCCACCACCCCACCCCGCCTCATTGACAGGGAATTCCTTTTTATTCTCTCTCCTTTTGGGTCTTATGGTTTGCAATAGAGGTATTGAGCGACCATCGTGTTCAGTCTAGAGTCTACTTTCAGCATGTATCTTTCAACTCGAATGGGTCCTCCCAACATCCTTTACTTGGTGTTCCCTTCTCTATCTGAGCTGCCTTTTCCCCCTGTATGTGAGGCCGGAGACTTTAGACCAAAGCCTTTGCAGGATGACAACTCCAGACATTTGGTAATTCTTGGTACCTTGTGATCAAGGCAAAAGGTGATGCAAGTTTTCATATACTTACAGGTGGTTAAAGAGATATATTTAACAGAAATTGATTTTAATAGATTGGTGTTAAATCTTCTATAAGTATATGGAACCCTTGAACTTATTTTTACACTCCCCCCATTACTGATATGAATCTAGAAAATTTGAGATAGTGTTTAAAGTACTTGGTATTTGAAACTCACTCAGAGCATTCCTCCTGGCACCCCAGGACCCCTGATGCTTCGCTGTGAAATAATTATTTATACTCAGAATAACTAAAATTTCTTGACTTTTTCCTATGTAGATAATTTAATAAAATGGAGTGTATCAGACACATTTATAGTGGTTTATAAACATTATATACCCTGTAGGCCAGAAAAATCACATACTGAGTGCCATAATAAACTATTGTAATATTATTAACAATCTATACTTATAACAGACAAATGTTAGCATTTTTATTCAAAAATTTATTCCTCTATTTGTTTCCCTTGCACACAGATAACCCGGGTTCTAGTCCTCCATCACTCTCGTAGAGCCCAGCAAGCAACTGAGAGTATCCCGCCCACATGGCAAAGCCTGGCAAGCTACCTGTGGCATATTCCATGTGCTAAAAACAGTAACAAATCTCACAATCGAGATGTTACTGGTGCCTGCTCAAGCAAATCGATGAACAGTGGGATGACAGTGCTACAGTGCTACATTTAAGTTAAATCCTGAACAGATAAGTGTGGAATATAATAGAGAAAAATAGATTTTTTTCTTTGCTCACTGATCCTGAGTAAAATGCAATTGAAACAATAAATCCTTTTTGTGCACCAGCACTTTTGAGCTCTTTTGAAGAATATTTTTTATTTTCTAAGTAGACCACTTGAATTGAAAGGCCTGAGAAAATGTTTGTCAGCATAGCAGGTCACTTGGTGCCTTTTATATAAAACATGTTTATTTTATTTTGCCTCTTATGCTTTAAATATTTTTACTAGACTTAACAATAAAAATGAAGAAAAAATTGTCTTTGCTGACATTTATATCTAATTAGTAACCTTTTTTTGCCAAAAATTATATTTAAACGATATGACTCAGCATCAGAAAGAAAAATAGATCTTAAATTCAATCCTAAATCTTACAATCTATAGCCTAACATGAAAGCTAATTATAATTAAACATTGTTACTGTTGCATAACTTAAAGTTGTGATAGGAATTTAAGATTAAAATATGATCAAAATTGTAAAATTAAAAATGTAACTTATTTGTATATTTTTAATACCTGTTTAAATATGTAATTTCAAAGTCCTATCACTAAAAAATTGACACTGGAATGTTAGATGAACGGTAAGGCTAAGGTAACATGTTTTAAAAATTGCTTTCAAGCAGTGGCTATTTTACATCCATTACATTCAAAATAATTATTCTGAGTTTCACTTTCTGACTAAATAATAAAAGTTCGTAGAGCTTGTGTTTGTTGCTAAAATTAGTACACAATATGGATTGCAAGCAAGAGCTTGTCAGATGACACTGCCATTATGATTTATAATTGCCTTTATTTGTCTCTCAGTATTTGTAGGAATGTGAATAATACACTTCTTTTTATTTGGGACACATACCCTTATTACTTCCCTTGGAAGTTTTAAGAAATGGAAAATACATGAGTTATTTGTAATTATAGATCTGCTTCCTGGAAAGGAAGCTAATGACTTAACTTATGCAAACAAGCTCATAATTTATTTAGTACAGCACTTTTTCAACATTAGCAAAGTCAATATGGATTTAAAGCATAACATTCTTTTAGCATGAAAGTGAGAGAAATTCGGCACTGCAAACATCTTCTTGTCCAAATGTGTTTGCCAATAAGGAAATGTTGTACTACTGCTTAAAACTGTATAATACAGGTGTCATCTTCAGTCTGAAAATATTTTCATTTAAAAAATATCAGTTTACCAAAGTGCCAATCTATTATAATATTAACTATTGATAGGTGTGTACATGTATAAATGCATATGTATGTATATACATATATATATATACATATGTATGTATATACATATATACATATTGCCCCAAAAGACAAATAGTACCTTATGTTAAAGCATCTGGATAGTATATATTTAATGGTAATTTAAAAAAATTTTATTTCCCTGCAATTTTTTTTTCTTGTTTGCTATCTAAGGGGCTGGAGTGATAGCACAGTGGTAGGGCATTTGCCTTGCACTCAACCAACTTGAGTTTGATTCCTCCGCCCCTCTCGGAGAGCCCAGCAAGCTACCGAGAGTATCTTGCTCACACAGCAGAGCCTGGCAAGCTACCCATGGTGTATTCGATATGCCAAAAACAGTAACAACAAGTCTCACAATGGAGACATTACTGGTGCCCACTTGAGCAAAGCGATTAGCAACGGGATGACACTGATACAAGATACAATGCTATCTAAGACACAAAATGCTCAATGGAACTTTAATAAATATGGTATGGTTTGTCCTTCAAAAACAAATTTTTGAGTGATCTTTCTAAGTGACAATATTTAAATTTAATTATTTTCAAACCTTGAATTTTTCTGTCTATATTAAATTATTATTTAAAATTTTTTAAAACTATGCATCAATTATCATTAGAATTATTGTCTTTCTATTTTCTACTCATTCTTAAAGGCAAAATTTCATCTTACATAGCTGAACAGTATTATATGTACACATTTTATTTATATATAAATCAAATATTTAAAAAATTATTTTATTGAATCACCATGTGGAAAGTTACAAAGTTCTCAGGCTTATGTCTCAGTATACAATACTTAAACACCCATCCCTTCACCAGTGCCCATATTCCAGCACCAAAGACCTCAGTGTACCTCCCAACCCCCGCCCCCTCCCCCCATCCCAGTCTGCATAATTGATAAATTTCACTTCATTTTCTCTTTACTTGATTACATTCCATATTTCAACACAAAACTCACTATTGTTGGAGTTTCCCCCCAAGAAAGACAGCCCTACTGCCAAAGAAGCATTTGAAAATTAGTTTTCCATTGCTGAGAATGGGGAGATATGAAGTCCTGCTGTTTCAAACACATAGAATTTTTTTTCTCCTTCCCACGCCACCAAGTTCATGCCTGCTTAATAAATAATCCTCATACTATGGCTGATGCCATGCCGCCTGATGAGAAAAAGGATATTTTCCGTCCTCGGCTGGCATGGGGCTATGGCTTAGTTCATAGTCTATAGACATGGCTGCAAGCAGTTTCTGGAACCAAAAGTAGTCTAGATGGCCTCCGGATTCTGGTTGATCAGCAGCAATGAGGCCGAACAAAAGTGTGGCCACCCGGGTAGAATCTCGGCGGAGCATGCACTGTTATCGGCCAGAGACTGCCCAAGCACCCCGCTGTTCCAAGTATGTAATTTTTTTCCCTCCCATTCCAGCACCTCTAAGTTCGTGCCTGCTTAATAGACCTCATAATATGGCGGACGCCACACCACGTTTCTCCCTGAAAAGGGAAAAGAACCGAGAAAGGAGGATATTTCCTCTCCTCGGTCAGCATGGGGCTATGGCTTAGTTCACAGTCTAGAGAAATGGCTGCTACTTTGATTACCTTCAATATTTCAACAAAAAACTCAGTATTATTGCTTGGAGTTTCCCCCCACAGTCAGACCTGCTAAAACGGAACTGTTTCACATTGCTGACAATTAAGAGATATTAGGTTTTGGGTTTTTTAAAAATTTAATTTTATTTAATTTTTTAAATTATTTTATTTTATTTTTTATTTTATTGAATCACCATGTGGAAAGTTACAAAGTTATCAGGCTTATGTCTCAGTTATACAATATTCAGACACCCATCCCTTCACCAGTGATCATATTTCACCACCAAAACCCCAGTATACCTCCCGCCCCCTCCCCACACCCCCAACTGCATAACTGATGAATTTCACTTCATTTTCTTTTTACCTTGATTACATTCCATATTTCAACACAAAACTCACTATTGTTGTTGGAGTTTTCCCCCAAGAAAGACAGCCCTACTACCAAGGAAGCATTTGATAATTAGTTTTCCATTGCTTAGAATGAAGAGATATGTAGTCCCAGTACTCCAAGTACATAACTCCTTGTTTTTTTCCTTTTCCTTTTTTTTTCTCATCCCCCTTCCCGCGCCTCCTAATATGGTGGATGCCACGCTGCATTTCTCCCCAAAAATGGGAAACAACCGGGAAAGAGAGATATTTCCTCTCCTCGGTCGACGTGGGGCTATGTCTTAGTTCATAGTCTAGAGAAATGGCTGCTACTTTGATTACCTTCAATATTTCAACAAAAAAAACTCACTGTTATTGTTTGGAGTTTCCACCCAAAGTCAGACCTGCTAAAAAGGAACCATTTCACATTGCTGACAATTAAGAGATGTTAAGTTGCTGCAGCCACGTGATTTTGTATTTCTGTATAAAGTCCAGGGAAAAATTCTGCCAGAAATTGCATAGCCCAGCTCACAGTCCCAGTGCATTGCTGCAGGAAGCCACTCTGGATGCAAAAATGGGTTAGAAGACCTCTGGAATCAAAGTCTTTAGGAGTAGAGGGTCCCCAGTTTTAGATTTTTGTATGAAGTCCAGGGAAAATTCTGCCAGTAATTGCATCACTGCAAGCTTTTATTTCCCTTTTGTGGTGCTCATATGATGGAGAAGCCTGGAGAGAGAAACCGTGCCCCACTGGCGCGGCATGGGGCAGTGGCTCCGATCACAGTCTAGAGGCATTTCTGTGAGCTGCTCGTGTCCAAAGTAGTTCAGTTGCCTCCGGGATTGTGCTCGTGCAGCAGTGGAAAAGCTGTAAATCAAATTTTTTATTCATTCACTTAATTCAGGATACTTGGATTATTTCTAGATTTTGCTTAACATTTCATTAAAAATGGTTATAAATATATATTTTGGGGTTAGAGTTTTATGTGGTCTGTAAATATAGATGTGGGAGTGGAACTGCTAGATTATGTTGCTTTCATACTTTCAGATTGTTTAAAAGTCTTGATACTATTTTTTATAGAGGCTGGAAAAATATCATTCTTAGCAACTTTTTTTTTCTCCTTTCACATTCTACTCAGCACCAATGCACTCTGATCTTTTTGTCATTATTTCAGGCGTAAGGTAATATTTCTTTAATTTAAAGTTGCATTTCCCTGATAATGAGATATAGATAAATTTTCTTAACTATTGGCCATGTGCATATTCTCCTTAGTGAAGAGGCCATTCAGTCTTTCCTCATTTTTCAATGGGTTTGCTTTTGTGTTATATATTTTTGTGAATTTTTTCAAGTTCTCTTTTCTGAGGGCTCAAAAATAAATTCTCAGAAACTCATTTATATGAGTATCAATTTATGATAAAGTAGCTAAACTTTATGAGAAATTAACCAAGAGCATAAAATAGAAAAAGGAAATTCAAAAAATGGTGATGGGAACATTAGAGAGCCACTTGCAAATGAATTAAACTGTTCATTGTTTCTCACCATGCCCAAAGTTAACTCAAACTGGATAAAGACTTTGATATTACACCTCAAATCATAAAGTGTTCTGAATA
The DNA here is from genome assembly GCF_027595985.1 of Sorex araneus. Taxonomy (NCBI): domain Eukaryota; kingdom Metazoa; phylum Chordata; class Mammalia; order Eulipotyphla; family Soricidae; genus Sorex; species Sorex araneus. Next base: position 61,930,161 of record NC_073306.1, read on the forward strand.
AAATATAGGTTAAAACACTTCAAGATATTAGTTTCAGTGTTGTTTTTTGTAGTTTGACAATTTGTTCAACCACTCATTTCAGAAACAAATGAAAAAATAAAGAAACAATTAGATCAAAGCTTCAAACAAATGTAAGAACTATAATTAAAACAGTTTACTGAGTGGGAGAAAATAGGTATACACCACATATCTGACAAATGACATATTATCATGCTAAAATATGACACTAAGTGGCGAAGAGATAGTATGGGGATCTACCTATGCCCATGAAGATCTATGTACCTTGCATGTAGCTGTCCCTGGTTTGATAAATTGCACCACATACGTCCTCTGAGCCCCACCAGAAATATACAGCTTGAGGAGAGTCATGAGTTTGAGCAGATGTATTCCCCAACCACACCATATCACCAGATATATTCCCCAACCACACTATATATGTATCTATAAAATAAATATGGCATTGCAGTTACAAAATATGTTATTCATAAGCTTAGTTGAAAACATGGACCATACATGTACATTTTTCTAATTTGATATTACATTTCATCAAAAGTTTGTTTAAAAACTGGTAAGTTGATGAGCATATTATGTGTTAGGATCCAAGTGAAATTGCTCAGTTTTACTTTTTCTTTCATAACATCTTTAATTGTATATTAAATACCTACATATTGATTTACAGGATTTTAAGTAATAATTTTTGAGTATCTGAGATCCTAAACTTTTGTTTATTAATACATTTCTGGGAATATCAATTGTCTGAAATTCTGAATTTCTAATAATCCTCATTGTTTTTAATCTTAATAAATTTTATACCACACTTTTAGTGCATAACTGTTTAGAATATTCTTCCTAGTGATAAGAAAACTAGTATATTTGCTCAGTATAATAAAGAGTTCACTTAAAAGAGTAGTAGACATTTATAAAATAGGAGAATATTAATTATTGGCAACTTGAAAAAAATGTATCACTGTCATCTCATTGGTCTTCAATCTGCTTGAGTGGGCCCAGTAACGTCTCTATTTGTCCCAGCCATGAGATTTTAGCAGCCTCTCTTTACTTGTCCTTCCCAATGGAGCTGCATTAGAGACCCATCATTGTTACTCTACTTGGCATATGAGGAGCTTGCCAGGCTCTCCCATGTGGGCAGGAAACTCTTAGTAGCTTGCCAGGTTCTCTGAGAGGAAGAACTAGGCTATAAGATGTCGGGAGCTTCCGGGAGCTTGGTTTTATAGTCTCTGGATGTTGGGCATTGATGGGATTACACGGCGCCAGGGTTGGTTTCTGAGTGTGACTGGCTAGCTACTAGAAAATGGGGCATCTGGAGGAAGAAGCACAGTCTCAATTTGGGCTGGCTTGGAGATCTCAGCCCCCGTCCCGCATACCTGTGTTCCTCTGTCAGTTCCTTCATTCGTGAGGCTCATCCAAGTGTGAGGAGAGAGACCTTGAGCATGGCTGTGGCTGGGTTTCAGAGCTCTTCAGCTGCTGGGACTCTGCTCGGGGTGGGAAGAGAAACTCAACCCGCCCCCTCCGAGGGGCCCCGGTGAAAAAAGCCAGGCACAGGGGCAAGAAAAAAATGTATATCCATATAATTTATATAATTTTATAACTAAATGTATATAAAGCATGAGAATAGACTGTTCTAGAAATCATGTTTAGATGCACAAATATTACTACTTAACTATTAAGTTATTATGCTAAGATTGAATTAAGGGAAAACTATTTTCTATATCAAAGAAACAGTTATGTCATCTAAAGGAAAGATCTTATACCATTACCTGGACTGCTGACTTTATTTAGACCTAGAGTTAACATGAAAAAAAAAGATGAGTAGGTTCGATAAAGTTTCAATTTACTTACCTTGGTCTCATGAAAAAATCATGTTGAAGTTCAGAAATCTATGGTAAAAGCTTAGAAAGTGAATGGAATTACTCAAGACCTCAGAGCAGCTGGAACAAAATAATTATGACAAGATCAGATGGTTACAATTTATACCCCAGTCCCTAAAACAGCCAATATCAAGACATAAATATTCTGAGACAAATATAAAGTAAATATTCTGAAGCCTTAAAAGTAGTGGTGGGGATAAGATTTCAATGGGGTCTCCTCATTTCTAAACAATCAAACAAGGAACCTTTGTTTTTGAAGAATTTATCTCCAAATTTTGTTGCATTTGAAACAAGTGTAACATGGCAAGAAAGGATCTCTCCAATTCTGTAATATTTATAAAACAAAATAAATAAAAAAGACAAGAAACAACGAAACGAATTCTGAGACTCAGTGATAACTGCATTGGCTACTGAAGGAAAAAGGAAACGGAATGGGAGGGAAGGAGAGGTTCCTCGAGTGTGCGGAGATGACGCAGGAACTGTGGTGGCATGGCAGATGACAAATAATAACCATGTAGGGGTCTGAAGCTAAACCTGTATGATATTCCATAAGATTGTAAACAAACAATGTATCAATGAAATTTAAAAATTGTTTTAAAAAACAGAATTATTCTGCCGTGATGGATTGGGGTGATTTTTACTCATGTCTGACATAAAATGCAATTTGTTCATTGCCATAAGAAAATCACCCATTTCTGGCAAAACTGGACAGCTACATGTAAAACAATGGGCTCAGACCTCTACCAAACACCATGCACAAAATTCAGATCAAAGTGGATTAAAGATCTCAAGATCAGACCAGAATCCATAAGGTATATTGAAGAAAGGTCGGCAAAACCCTTTCTTCAATATACCTAAATATATCTTCAAGGATGAACTGCCATTGACCAAGAAAATGGAAACAGAGATAAACAAATGGGACTACCTTAAACTAAGAAACTTCTGCACTTCAAAAGAAGCAGTGACCAGAATACAAAGATAGTCTACAGAAATGGGAAGGATATTCACTCAATACCCCTATGGTACGGGGTCGATATCAAAGATATACAAGGCACTGGTTCAACTCTACAAGAAGAAAACATCAAATCCCATCAGAAAATTGAGAGATTAAATAAACAGAAACTTTCTCAAAGAAGAAATCTTAATTGCCAAAATGCACATGGAAAAACATGCTCTTCATCACTAATCAGGGAGATGCAGATCAAAACAACATTGAGATAGCATCTCACACCACAGAGACTGGCCCACATCCAAAAGAAGAAAAGCAACTGGTGTTGGCGTGGATGTGGGGAGAAAGGGACTTTTCTTCATTGCTGGTGGGTATGTCGATTGGTCCAGCCTTTTGGGAAAACAATATGGACGTTTCTCAAAAAACTAGAAATTGAACTCCCATTTGACCCAGCAATACCACTTCTGGGAATATATCCCGGACATGCAAAAAAGTCACCGTCACTGTCACTGTCATCCCATTGCTCATCCATCTGCTCGAGCAGGCACCAGTAATGTCTCCATTGTGAGATTTGTTGTTACTATTTTTGGCATATTGAATACACTGCAGGGAGCTTGCCAGGCTCTGTTGTGAGGGGGAGATACTCTCAGTAGCTTGCCGGGCTCTCCAAGAGAGGCGGAGGAATCGAACCCAGGCTGGCCATCTGCAAGGGAAATGCCCTACCCACTGAAAAGATAAAGTCATTAAATTTGCTGCTTCATGGAAGGACCTGGAAAATATTTTACTGATTGAAATTTGTGAAAAGGAGAGACACTAATACAGATGATCCATCTCATATGCTGGATATAACGAAACATTGGTGGAATAAAGGATACCCAAACGGCAATAAAAATAAGAACATGAGACCTGGTTCAGTGGGAAACTTGCCATTTGATGGGGATGGGGGACAGGACGTGGAGGGTCAATTTCTATGGAGGAAGGAAGCTTTTAATCTGGAGTGTGTGTAAACATATATAAACACTTCTCATAGAAGCAGAGTGGTGTGGAGATGCAACAGGGGGTAGGAGAAATTGGTGGAGGGAATTTGACATTTGAATTTGAATTTGAATTTGATGAGGGGAGCAGTGGTGATTCACAGCAATGCCCAATCATGACTAACTTTGTAATTTAATGATGACTAAACTTTAAAAAATGATTACGCACCCTATGTAAAGTAGGATGTAACCTTTCTTGGGATACAAGAGCAGTTTAACACACACAATTTAATAAATAAAGCATCATATTAATAAAAATATAAATAAAATGTATTTGATCATATTATAGATGCAGAGAAAGAGAACAGAAAGGACTATTTGCATACAGCATGATTATATACTTACAAAATCCTAGATACTCTACACAAAAGGCAGGCCACAAAATCAACAAGCAGAAATTCTTGAATTTCTATATAAAAATAGCAAAAAAGAAGAAATTGAAAAAAATTATTCACAGTAAAACCTCAAAAAATGTACTGAGAATCAGTTTTAGTAAAAAGGGTGCTACAGCTGTACCAAAAAACCCTTCTAAATTACTTGTAAAAGAAATAAAATAAGACAAAAGTATGTGGAAACATATCTCTCATTCTTCCAGATGCAAAAAAGTACAGTAGAAATAACATCTGCACTCATATGTTTATTTCAGCATCATTTATAATAGCCAGAATCTGGAAAAAACCCAAGTGCCTGAGAGCAGATGACTGGTTAAAGAAACTTTGGTATACCTACACAATGGAATATCATGTAGTTGTTAAAAAGGATGAAATAATGAAATTTGTATATAAGTGGATCAACACGGAGAATATCATGCTAAGTGAACTGAATCAGAAAGAGATGGAGAGGCATAGAATGACTGCGCTCATTTGTGGAATATAAAGTAACATAATAGGAGAATACCACCTAAGGATAGTAGAGATAAGGGCCAGGAGGATTGCTCCACGGCTCAGAAGCCAATCTAATGTGCTGTGGAAAAAGGCAGGTTGGATAGAGAAGAGACCACTAAGTAAATGATATTTGGAGGGATCACTTGGAATGGTAAATGCGTGATGACTATGGACCAAATATGATGTCCACTTATTGCAAACATGATGGCCTATATTGCAAACCATAACACCCTAAAGGAGAAAGAGAGTAAGAGGGAATGTGTCTGCCACAGAGTCAGGGGGTAGGAAGGAGTGGGGATAGTGGGAGGGATACTGGGAATATTGGTGGTAGAGAATGGGCACTGGTGGAGGGAGGGGTACTTAAATAATATTTGATTGAAATGTTATTAAAAAAGTTTTTAACTCTGTAACTGTATCTCACGGTGACTCATTAAAATAAAAATATGTTAGCACAAAGGAAAAAATAAGACATCATCTTAGTATGGCTCTAGTAATCAATCATTGAACATTTGGATTTTAAAATTTAAAAAATGATTTTTTAATTTAAAAAATGATTGATTTATTTTTTTTTTAAATCAGAGAGTGATTTAAAAAAAAAAATCACACATTACTTTGGCTTTGGCTATGGGAAAGGTTTGGTGCCCAGAATCAGCACATGGTCTCTGCTCACCTCCCATTCTTCAATGTGGGAAGGTGTAATCAGGGTCCTGAGATAAGGTCTCCTTCAATATTGACCTCCCATTTCCAACTGAAGGATGCCCAGAGTCCCAGAGTCTGAAATAACTGTCAGAACCGGGACTGGAACAATAGCACAGCGGGTAGGGCATTTGCCTTGCACATGGCTGATCCGGGTTTGATTCCCAGCATCTCATATGGACCCCAAGCACTGCCAGGAGTAATTCCTGAGTGCAGAGCCAGGAGTATCCCCTGAGCATCTCCGGGTATGACCCAAAAAGTGAAAAAAAGGAAAAAAAATGAAATAACTGTCAGAACCTTGGAAAGAGGTTGATTTGTTTCCATTACTTTTGGATAACTGTTGATCAAGAGAATAAAAAAGTATTCAATATATTACTGTACTTAAATTGCAATTCTGTAATAGACCCTTTAACAGATGTGTTTAGGCAAAATTTATATATATATAATTAAAATATAAACTTACAGTGTACATTTTGATGAATATTGACATATATATACCTGTGAAATTATCATCAAATCTAGATAGCAATGATCCAGAACCTATTGGAAGTTCATCATTTGCTTATTTGTAATTTATCTCTTGTTTTCTTGATCTTTCGGTTGCTACTGCATAATGCATTTCTAAAACATTATTTATCTAAATCTCCATTCAAGGAAACTTTGGAATTATACAGATTGACAGTCAAAGAAACTTTTCTACATTCAAAGAAACTGCATATTATTGAAGTTGTCCTGAATTTTTTCTAGCTTCAAAACAATTAATTATTATAAAATATTAAAAATAAATTTTCTAATATGTGTATTTTATTTTTATTCACTTATTTCTAATTAAATCTTTGAAACAATTCAGTCTGTCTTATGTAAAATGAAGAACAGAGCATGTTGTATATATTTTGCAAGAGCATTACATGTTTTACTCCAAGTTAACATGAGGAATATCTGGGAAGATAGTTAAAAGGGTTAGAGATCATGGTTTGTAAATGGGAGGCCCAGGTTTGATTTCTCAAATGTCACATATTCCTGAATACTACTGGGAGTGAAAACCACACAGCTGCAGGAGTAATACCATAGCACTGCTAGGTATGATACAAAACCCAAAAACCAAAGAAACAAAAAGAACCAAGTGAATATAGAAATAAAAAAAATTCTGGTATTGACAGTAAAAATAAAATGAGATTAAAATCTAGTATGAAGTATTTGGCCCTCATTAAAAAATTAGTCATTTGCACAGTGTTTATTCCTTTAGAACTGTCTACATATCCAAAATAAGGGGAGACAACTTCATCTTTGATGTCTTGAAAGTATATGGAAATTATTATTTCTCCAACTGTCTTTTGAATTACAGTAAAAGGGCTTGGGTTAATACATAAAAAGCATAAACAAACATAGGTATATAGAATCCACTTACTCTTAATGTCGTATTTGAAAGCATATATCATGTCTTGCACTAAAGAGATAGCACCTTGGGTAAGGCACTAGCCTTTCATGTACTGACCTGCTTTCAATATTCAGGGTTCTGTATATTGGTCCCTGTTCCCTGCTGGTGGTGATCTCTCAGAAATTAATACCTTTGAAACTTAAGGATGGAGTTTCATGTTCATCACAACTGGATTTTCTAAAAGTTCTCCAACTCCATCAATATCTATTTTGGCAAACAACAACTAAATATTACTATTTGATATATATGCATATCAATCTATCTTATCTGTTAATATAGAAAAATAATGAATTTTCTCCTCTATGAAACATTTATCTACTACCTTCATATACATCATGTGCAGAATTTTCAACATACATTAATATCTTTTTCTAATCTATAAACTATTTAATTGTGGGGGCTGTAATTAATTAATATTATTAATTAATTATTATGTATTTACTTGGTACCAGGGATTGAATAAAGTTCTTTAGATCTTGAACTTAAATAACTTACCTTTTATGGGAATTTGTGTATGCTGAATGAATATATAAATGATAAGAGACTCTAGAAAATAGCTTACAAGTTTTTAATTTCACACGTGATAAGAAAAGGGTTTCATTGAATTGCTCTTACTTATTTAAAATTCTTTATTTTTGAGAATTTAGATTAACAGTAGTTTCATCTCTTCTATATACTTTAGAGTTAGCTTATTTTACACCACCTTGTTTAACATAATTATTATAATAAATAATGCCTTTTAATGATGAGAATTGTATTAGTCTCCATGGTGAGTGTTTTATTTTTAAATGGTTTTGTGTTTTCTCAGAATTCTTGTAGCTTCTGCTTTAAATTACAAATTTGATATACCAGGCTGACACCTTTTGTGTTCATTCCACACTGTTAAAGATAAGTACTATAACATCTCTTACAATTTCACTGTGAATAATTATTTTTAGTAAAACCATCTATTCAAATCTCAGCAGAAGTCATTAGTCTTCCCATCAAATCCCCACACTTTTCTTTAAGTGTTCCTACTAAACTATCATTAAATTTTCCTGTCACAGTTTAGGTAACAATACTGATTGTGAATGCTTTATGATGACTTGCTGTCAAGATTGAAAATTCAGTCAAGCTCAAAGAAATGAATGGTGTCAGTGATATAATGCTATTTAATAAGTGTGGAAGCATTTAAATCCTTCTACTTGTAATAGACAAGGATTTATTTCAAAAAAGAAAACTTGAGAGTAAAAGTTATGTGATATAAGCATGAAATTTGGTAAAGGAGAGTGTTTCTTTGAAAGACTGAATCTTTGCATAAATAATACAGGCAAACTCTAGCTCTGAAACTCATTTTTAAATAATCAATACAGAGATAGTATAACCAATACAGAGATAGCCACTTTTTCTTAAGTCTACTTCAACACATCCATGTTGTTTGTTTTTGCAAGGCAGTGAATGCCTATGCCTCTAACTCCTTGGACTTCTCTTTTCTGTATACTTGTGGCTTTGAAATAAAAAGATTTCTTAAAAAAATTTTAAATTATCTTTGTCCTTAAAAGCTTATTCTTTTACAACTCTATGATAGGATTTTAAAACATCTATATAGTGTGAAATATTGCAATAGATGGAACATCAGAGTCGAAGTCCTCTGGTAAGCCAGAATATTGCAGAGTGAGAGAGACAAAGAGAGGGAGAGTGTGAAAAATTGAATATACTACTAGCTTTCATTACTTTTGTTTTGGAAATTATATTTCTTTTCTTCATAGATATATGGTAAGTGGCAATAATGGTGGTGTTATTTTAAACCAGTTAATCAAAATAGTTCAGAACTATTTTAAGATCAATTGAAGATCAATGTTAATTGATCTTTGTGATCCTCCATTATTTTTTTTTAATTTTATTGAATCACTGAGAGAGTTACAAGCTTTTATGTTTGGGTTACAATCATGCATGATCAAACACCCATCCCTCCACCAGTGCACATTCCCCACCACCAATATCCCCGGTATACCCCCACTTCCCACCCTCCCCCTGCCTCTATGGCAGATAATATTCCCCATACTTCCTCTCTCTCCTTTTGGGCATTATGGCTTGCAACACAGACACTGAGAGGTCATCATGTTTGGTCCATTATCTAATTTCATCACACATCTCCCATCCCGACTGATTGCTCCACTCATCATTTTCATAGTGATAAGAACTACCGAGAGGGAGGCTGGGCCAAGTCAGGGAGTCATTGTGTTAGTCAGCATATTTCCTTGAACACGGAAAAACTTTTCACTAGAAACTTAGATCAATCACAGAATCTTGTCTGAGGATCCATCAATGAAAGTTGAAGGAGCTCTCAATTGGTTATCAGATTCATATAATTTCATCAGAAGAGAGAGAGAGAGAGAGAGAGAGAGAGAGAGAGAGAGAGAGAGCTTCTGTGGAGCAACAAGATGCCTTGTGGAAAGAGAGTGGCATGTGTGGAACTTCCCAGGGGAAACAAGATTTAGTGAGAAGAGTCAGGATCAAACTGCAATACTTGTTTTGCATATGTGAAGTCCTGGTTCACACTATAAGGAGATAAGGAAGGAAGAAGAAAACAAAGGAAAGAAAGAAAGAAAGAAAGAAAGAAAGAAAGAAAGAAAGAAAGAAAGAAAGAAAGAAAGAAAGAAAGAAAGAAAGAAAGAAGGAAGGAAGGAAGGAAGGAAGGAAGGAAGGAAGGAAGGAAGGAAGGAAGGAAGGAAGAAAGAAAGAAAGAAAGAAAGAAAGAAAGAAAGAAAGAAAGAAAGAAAGAAAGAAAGAAAGAAAGAAAGAAAGAAAGAAAGAAAGAAAGAAAGAAGAAGAAGAAGAAAGAAAGAAAGAAAGAAAGAAAGAAAGAAAGAAAGAAAGAAAGAAAGAAAGAAAGAAAGAAAGAAAGAAAGAAAGAAAGAAAGAAAGAAAGAAAGAGGAAGGAGAGAAGGAAGAAGGGAAAGGAAGGAAGGAAGGAAGGAAGGAAGGAAGGAAGGAAGGAAGGAAGGAAGGAAGGAAAAAAGAAAGGAAAGGATAGAAAGAAAGCAAAGAAAATAATAAAGTGAGAGAAGCAGAGAGAAGAAAGGAAAGAAGAAAGAGGAGGGAGGGAAAAATAAAGGGAGCACAGAAGGAAGGAGGAAAGAAAAGAAAAGGAAATTAAGGCTGCTGTTACAATATCTTAATGTACTGAATGTTCTCCTGGGAAACAAGGAACTTACACTGAGCCCCAAGTCCCCAACTATAGTGACCAATTTTACAACATAAAAATGGGAGGAAGAGGCTGCATTGGACATAGGTAAAAGATATAGCATCGGACATTATTTCAGTAGCCTGCACTAATTTGCTTGGAGATTCCATTCCTGAGTTCCCACCGCATATCCCAAATGAACTGCAGAGAAAATGGCAGCTGAGCAATTCTTTCTTAGCCTAGTCAAAACTCAGATACCTTCAACCAACAGCTGACGATTAGGAAAGTGGCCCATGTCTTCCAAGCATATCCGGTTAGCAAGGGGCTCTTGTATGCTGCCCTTTCATTCAGTTCTGGAGGACATGCTCTGTGACTGAGAAGCTAGCCTGGGCCCTAGGTAACACCATGCACACACCACAGAGAAATGTGTGCCTACAGCAGAGAAGCCAGGGAACTAAAGGCATTGGTGATCCTGAACCTCTCTCTGTCTCTCAATATAGGTGCTTCAGTGTCCATCACCATTTGTAACACTGAAGCCAAGACTCCCAGGTCTAGATTAATTTGGTAGACATCTATGTTTGTGTACTAACAAGCTTAATCTTCCTGGTCATTGATATCCATCCCTCAGAACTTATTACTCAGTTATCTTTGACACTCAAAATATAGTTCACTAGATAGCCCCAATAAGCCCGTTCAAATTCAACACAGACTTCTGTGAGAAGAGAAACTGTGACTCTTTATCCTAATTGTCAGCCAGTCTATTTAAATACAAAGCATGAGGGCATCTATGATTTTGAACATCTGGTGGCAGCAAAGACCTGCTCACCTTGTTGCCACAGCTCTTAAAATCACACTACATCACAGAAAAATATACAGGTATACTGAACTACAATTGCTAGCAGGTTCTGGAAAACACAAATTTCTGAATAGACATGAAAGTCTCTTTGTTGTTACAGCTACCATGGGGTTATTTAGGACAGGGTTTCCAGATGCTGCCCACGACTGATATACTTTGACATTTCAGATAACTGCCAGCCAACGGAACGATGAACCCTGAGTCATGCCCAGGCCTAATAGACCTTGGTGCTAAAGCTTCTACAAGCCACTCCTGACTTCAGATTCCCACCAGTTGTCCAAATTCACAAAAATAGTCTACCTAAAGTTTGTGATCACCATCTGTGGATAAGTACTAAAGGCTAGATAAGGTCTTAACTTGTACTGTTAGCTGCCACCTAGAACCAATCACAGTGAATAAACAAAGAAATCCACCTCCATTCGTAGAGGAAGACAAAAACCATCATCACATAATTATCTACCCTGGTTATCACTCATATACAAATAATTGACATAACATTTGACAGACAGCAAAGGAATTCATGACTATTAAAAGTCATGACAAACTAAAATGGTTTGTGTAATTAATACAAACGTTCTTGTCTGAAAGGCAAATTGAATGGGGTATGACAACAGCTTTATTTTATTTGTAATGTTTTGTTTATTTGGGGGCCACACACAGAAGTGCTCTAGGCTTACTCTTGTCTTTGAACTCAGGGGTCATATGGGGGTACCAGGGATTTAAGCCAAGTCATCTCCATACAAACAAATGTACTGCCTGATCTAACCCCAGAAAGAAATTTAAATGTAGGAAAGAAAGATAGCAATAATGAAGTCTCCCAAAATAAACTGCAGACTTATTTACTTTAAAGTGGCTAATAAGCATAGAACTTTAGAAGTAACCTAAGTGATAGTCTGATGACAAAAATACTTAAAAATTAAAAAGAAAAGCAAATAGAAGCAGATAATTATATAACAGATATCAAAAAACATACGTAGAAAAAATAAGAGAAGTTCAAAAAAAGACAAGCTGTGAGTACCCAAAATCCACAGGGGAAAAAAAATAAAGACAATATATTTCCTCACATTTCCCTTTATGTCTAACTCAGTAGACTAAACTCATAAAAAAAATAAGGTAAGGAGTAGCTACATGGATCAGGGAAAAACCATGACATTCTTCTTCTTAGAGGCTACCTACCTAAACCATAAGGATAAAAAAGGTTCAAAGAAAAAAAATCATATGGGCAAAAATGTAGCCTATAAAATGTAGGAGTGGTAAGGTTATATAAAGATCAAATTTACAAAGTAGTAAGAGATAAGGTAAGACACATATTTAAAGTATCAATACTTTGAGATGGGGAGATATATACATATAAAATATAGATATTATATTTACATACATTTAAAGTATCAATTGTACCACTTGTCATCCCTTTGATCCTCGATTTGCTCGAGTGGGTGCCAGTAACATCTTCATTTGTCCCCATTGCGTGCTAGTGTAGCCCAACATCTGCTCGTTCCAGGAACAGGAATAGCCTCAGATCACTCATTCAGGGTTTTGAGGAAGAAGTCTGACCATCTCGTTGGTGGGCGGCCACGTAATCGTTTGACATCCCGTGGAATCCAGTTGGTAACAGCTCTAGTCCAGTGGTCATCTCTGAATCGCATTATGTGTCCAGGCCATTTGATTTTCAACGCCTTGGCCAACAAGACAGTGCCCCTGATTTTTGACCAAGGACGGAGATTGGAACTCTGGATTCCTTCTCTCAGTTGAGTGAAACACGATATCCCTAGCATAGCTCTTTTGATTCCTCTTTGGGATACTCAAAAAGCATTCTCATCCTGCTTGCATAGGGCCCAATCTCTGAGGCGTATATTAGTGCAAGAAGAATGGTGGAGTCAAAAAGATGTGCCCAGAGCTGGAGGTTCTTCTTCCTCTTAATCACTTCTTCAATGCTCTTGAAGGCGTTTCACGCTGTTCTCTTCCTCCTGTGCTGTTCTGGCACCAAGTCATTTCTCATGTTGAGTTCTTGACATAGGTACACATAGCTGCTGCATTCGGAGACGTTTGTTCCATTGAGAGCAAATGGAACATCAGGGACTAGTTTGTTTTTCATGAACATTGTCTTTGTAAGATTCAGCTGCAGTCCGACTTTTCCACACTCGCAGTCAAAGTCGAGCAGCATTTGTGATGCTTGGATAATGTTTGGTACTATGAGAACAATGTCATCATCAAAGTGGAGGTGGTGTTGTTGCTGACCGTCTATCTTCACTCCCATTGCTTCCCATTCTAGTCATCGCATGATGTTCTCTCGGGAGGCACTGAAGAGTTTCGGTGAATGGTATCACCCTGCTGAATCCCTCTTTTTACGTCAATGATCACTTCCTTGCAGAATGGTGAGATCCTTCTGGTGAATCCGTAATACAGTTCACAAAGGATCTTGATGTAGTGAGTTTAAACACCCTGTTTAGCTAGGGTTTCAATGACTGCTTCAATCTCAACAGAATAAAAAACCTTCTTTAAATCTATGAATGATAGACTCAGCGGCATCTTGAACTCTCTCGAAACTTCGATGAGTTTGGTCACCATGTGGATATGGTCAATCATGCTGAATCCTTTTCAGAACCTGGCTTGTTCACATGGTTGTCCTTCGTCTAGTGTTCTGTCCATTATATTCAAGGATGACTTGAGTGAACAACTTGTAGAAGATGGATAACAGGCAGACTCGGCTATACTTGCCAATGTTGTGAATGTCTCCCTTCTTGTACAAAAGAACGGTCCTGCTGGTTTTCTGCTGGGACGAAACCTTGCATTCAGACAGGTAGTGTGTGAAGAGCCGAACCAGTGTATTGACAAGTACTGGCAGTAGATTCTTCGGGTGTTTGGGTCTGACCTTGTCTGGACTGGGTGCTGTAAGCATCTTTACCGATGAAATAGCGTGTTGGATTTCAGAAGTGAGAACGTTGGGAATGACATATCCATCCTTCAGAATTTGGTATGTGGGCAGGTGGACGTGGCTGTCAAAGAGATCAGAGTAGAAGTCATGAATAATCCTCTCCATTGCCTTTCTGGAAGATGTTATTGATCCATCAGGACGTTGGAAGGCAGTCATCTTGGTCTTGTGGGTAGCTAAGGACAGTCGAGCGCTGCAAATACTTTTCTACTCTTCTGCCGAATCGGCCAACACTCCTGTTCTTCTTTCTTTGAGGTCTTCTGAAAAATCCCCCCAACACGGCAGTGTTAAGAAAGATGAGCAAAGAGAGGCTGATAAAATTTCAGGGATGAACTAGACTATATTTGCCATATTTAAGTATCAATATTTAAAAGGAAGATGCATAAATAAGCATTTTTCAAACTTTACAAAGCAGTTACCATTTAACATGAAAAGATTCATTAACAGTAAAACAGTAGCAGTAATCCTATCTCACAATAAACACCAATAAGACAACAATTCAATAAGGAAAAAATAATTTTAAAAAGTCTTACTTTAACCAATATTAAGAGAAACAGGGATCTCCATGCTCCAAAATCAGAAGGCTCATTGTTTCTAATAGCATGACATCACATGCTAACACACAAAACAAATGTTAAAAATATATGAAAATTGAAAGAGTTAGTTTCTTTCAGAACACTTGCTAAAACATTTAAAAATTTACCATAAATTAAACTAGGGAAATCACAAACATTTGGAGACTATATGACATTAACTCATTATTGGTAAAGAGTGAAGTTAAGAAATGTATAAAATAATTCCCAGAAACAAATTATAATGACAATACTAAATATCAGACATATGGGGCACAGACAGAGAAGCTCTTAGAGGAAAGTGTATAGCAATACAAGCATCCATTAGGAAATAATAGAAAAGCTCAAATAAATAATCTAATCTAGATTTTAACGGAAATGGAAAAGGAAAAACAAATGATTACTCAAAATTATTATGTAAGACAAAGAACACGCTTTTCATAAGACTCCAAAGAATCACTCATGATTTAATTAGTGAGAAATCTTGTAATGGCTGTCTTAGAAAGCTTGAAATCTATCCCAATTTTCAGCAGACATTAACTTTAATGAAAAACTGACTCATTTTTTCAAACTATTAAACTAGCATATTATGAATCCAAGACCATGTTAAATTTTGTTTATCACTATATCACTGTCATCACTGTCATCCTGTTGTTCATCAATTTGCTCAAGCAGGCACCAGTAATGTCTACATTGTGAAACTTGTTGTTACTGTTTTTGGCATATCAAATATGCCATGAGGAACTTGCCAGACTCTGCTGTGTGGGCAAAATACTCTCAGTAGCTTGCTGGGCTCTCTGAGAGGGGGGAGAGGAATAGAACCTGGGTTGGCCATGTGCAAGGCAAACATCCCATCTGCTGTGCTATTGCTCCAGCCCCACAAACAATAATAATAATAATAATAATAATAATAATAATAATAATAATAATAATAAGAAGAAGAAGAAGAAGAAGAAGAAGAAGAAGAAGAAGAAGAAGAAGAAGAAGAAGAAGAAAACTAGTGGCCATGCCTTGCTGAGCTGCTTCTGTGGAGCTTTGAGGAGTTCTCTGCAAACTAGAATTTCTCTTTTAAAAAAAGCCTTAAAAATGAATTTTTAGGTGAACTCAAAATTCTTATATGTTGGAATTAGTTTATATTTCTACTTCTATAGTATGTTGTTACTTTTACTTAGTTGACAAATAACTACAGAATAAAACACTTGTCATACAACATAATGATTTTAAGTAGTTATGTTTGTTTTTTCACTCATCTCCAGGAGTGCTGAGGGCTTACTTCTAACTCTTTGCTCAGGAATCATTCCTGTTAGGGTTTGGGTAAGTGTATGAGGTGCCAGGTATCAAACCTAGGTTGGATGTGTGCAAAGCAAGCACTCTGTCTGCTGTACTATCTCCTATGCCCCCTGTACCTTAATTAGTATCATTCAAGAAAACAAAATAGGAACCCTTTTATGAAGCTTCAAAGACAATTGTAAATTCACAATTGTAAATTCACGAGAGACAGACATGAATCAATACCATTTAGCCAAAGTGATAACACTGCCTTGGATTTTGGTCACTCTTTAATTTCATTGGTAACCTGAATTTCTTAGAGCAATCTAATTTTTGTTATTAAAGAATAGAAAACTTACTTTGAAGCAAAACATAATAATCACTTCCTACCCATTTTCCACCTTTACCACGCCACATTTGATGGGGTTCAAATATGGTGTGAACCATTGGAACACTTATAATGGTGATTAGAGGCCACCCTAAAAGCCTCCATCCCTCTCAGAGAGCCTGGCAAACTAATGAGAGTATCCCACCTGCACAGAAGATCCTGGAAAGCTACACATGGCATATTTGATATGCCCAAACCAGTAACAATGGGCCTCATTCCTCTGACCCTGGAGGAGCCCCCCATAGGGAAACATTAAGAAAGATGCACAAGGAGAGGCTGATAAAATCTCAGAGCCGAACTAGGCTGCCAAATTAAAGAAGGACTAAAATGATTGTTTGCACTTTTAATGCACATATACTGGCATCAGAAGCATCCATCAAGAGCCTGATGGTACAAGTGCGGAAGATCAAGTACAATGTCATTGGATTGACCAAGACGAGAAGGCATGGAACATATCACACCATTTTCAACACTGGAGAAGAACTGTTCCTCAGAACAGGTGACAGTAGAGGCATTGGTGATGTCAGTGTCCTTGTCAACATGAATTTAGCCATGAGCATTGATTCATTTGAATGCCTAACAACCCAAATTGGATGCTTATGTTTGAATAGCATTTATGCTGCGTGATATCTTATAGCCCACTTCTCCCTCTGGGAGAACCTGGCAAACTACTGGGAGTTTCCTGCCCACATGAGAGAGCCCCGCAAGGTCTCCATGGTGTGTTAGTATGCCAAAACCAGAAACAAGCTGGGTCTCATTCCCCTGACCCTGAAAGAGTCTCAAGTACAGCATCACTGGAAGGATGAGTAGAGAGAGGCTTCTAAAATCTCAGGGCTTGGACAAATGGAGATGTTACTGAAACTGATCGAGAAATTCTACGACCAACAGGATGATGATGATGATAATGTTTGAATAGATGTGGCTTGTTGCCGGCAGTTTCTATCTTTGTGGTCTACACACGTACATCCAACTACAACAAAGAATAAATTGAAAGTTCTACATGGAGCTGGAGAAGTTCTATAAAGAGGACCACACCTAATAAAGGCCATTGTCGGTGGTTTTAATGTCAAGATAGGACCTAGAAGGTCACTCAAAGAACACCCCATAAGGACTCACTGCCTAGAATGAAAGGAACAGGGTGAGAGACTGTCTGAGTTCATCCTGTTGACCAAGACCATCCAGGGTAACTCACAGTTCTAGAAGGCCAAATCTAAATGCTGGACATGGGAGTTTCCTGGTGGACAGTTCCACAACGAAATTGCCCACATCATATTCAATCAATAGTTTCGCCTGACTGATGTCACTGTTGTCCCCAAATGCCAAATGGGATCAGACCACCATCTCCTTACTGCTAAATTCTACTTTACAGAGTGGGGAGAAAGGGCTGCAAAGTTTAAGAGAACTCCCAGAATGACCACCAACTGGGAGCTCTTTGGCATTACTGAAGCAATATGGAAGATGCCATTGTTGACAACATCAATGAGGAATATGATCAACTGGTTCAGGACCTCCACAATAGTTCGAGGAATGCAGAGAGAGAGAGAAAGGCACAAAAAGTTGCCTGTCTTTGAAAACTCTCAAGCTCATTCGCCAATGTGTTCTGTCATGAGCCTCAAGCATCACAAGCTAAGTCTGAGATCGCAAAGCTGTGCAGAGAAGTGACAAAGGAACACCTCAAAGAGAGAAGAGCAGCAGTGTTGGCCAATGTAGAAAAAAACGTGAAAAGTATTCGCAACACCCACCTGTCTTTCGCCAACTATAAGACCAAGATGATTGCCCTCCTAGATCCTGATAGATCTATCACATCTAGAAGGGCAATGGAAAAGGTTATCCATGACTTCTACTCGGATCTCTTTGATAGCCATGTCCACCTGCTCACATAACAAATTCCACAGGATGGATATGTAGTTCCCAGAATTCTCCCTTCTGAAACCCAACATGCCATTTCATCAATAAAAAAGGGTACAGCACCCGGTCCAGACAAGGTCAGAACTAAACACCTGAAGAATCTGCCACCAGTACTCGTCAATACAATGGCTCAGTTCTTCACATGCCACCTGTCTGAATGCAATGTTCCATGCCAATGGATAACCAGAAGGACTTTCCTGTTGTACAAGAAGGGAGACACCCACAACATCGGCAACTATTGCCCAATCTGCCTGTTGTCCGTCGTTTACAAGTTATTCACTCAAGTCATCCTGAATAGGATTGGCAAAACACTATAATAAGGGCAGCCATGCGAGCAAGCCAGGTTCTGAAAAGGTTCAGCATGATTGACCATATCCACACGGTGTCCAAGCTCATTGAGGTTTCATGAGAGTTCAAGATGCCTCTCTGCCAAATGTTCATTGATTGAAAGAAAGCCTTTGATTCTGTTGAGACTAAAGCAATCATGGAAGCCCTGGCCAAATAGGGTCTTCAGGTTCAAAACATAGGGTCCTCTGTGAGCTGTATTACAGATTCAGCACTAGGATCTCACCATTCTACAAAGAAGTGATCATCGATGTAAAGAGAGGGGTTTGGCAGGGAGACACCATTTCACCGAAACTCTTCAGTGCCACCCTCGAGAACATCATGCAATGACTGGAATGGGAAGGAAATGGGGGTGAAGATAGATGGTCGGCAACTATACCATCTGCTTCACTGATGACATCGTTCTCATAACACCAAATATCAGCCAATCGGCACAAATGCTGGCCAACTTCGACCATGAGTGTTGAAAGGTCGAACTGCAGCTGAATCTCACAAAGACAATGTTCATGAGAAATGGACTAATTATTGATATTCCCTTTGCCCTCAATGGAATGAACATCTCCAAATGCAGCAGTTTTGTGTACCTAGGTCAAGAACTCAAGGTGACAAATGACCGGCACCTGAACTGCGCAGGAGGAAGAGAGCAGAGTGGAACTCCTTCAAGAGCACCAAAGAAATGGTTAAGAGGATGAAGAACCTCCGGCTCCAGGCACATCTTTTCGACTCCATTGTTCTTCCTGCACTAACATAAGCCTGAGATACCTGGGCCCTACAAAAACAGGGTGAGAACGCTATTCTGTATCCCAAAGAGGAATCAAAATCGATATGCTTGGAGTATCACATTTCACTCAAGTGAGAGAAGGAATCCCGAGATCCGACCTCCATCGATGATCAAGAATCAGGGAGGCTGTCTCATTTGCCAAGGCATCGAAAATCAGATGGGCCGGACACATAATTCGATTTAGAGGACGGCTGGATTAGAGCTGTTAAGGACTGGTTTCCACAAGATGTTAAAAGCCTTTGTGGCCGCCCACCTACAAGATGGTCAGACTTCTTTGTCAAGACCCTGAATAAACAGTCTGAGGCTCTTCGTATTCTGGAGCAAGCAGATGCCATTGGACTATACTAGCACGTGACAGGGATAAATGGAGACGCTACTGGCAGCCACTTGAACAAATTGACGAACAATGGGATGACAAGTCATACAAGTGAAGTGATACTTTGCAGCCAACCGCAATATACTACCTATTAAAAATAGTGAATATTTTAAATATGAGTCAGAGGAATCTGGTGCCAATATGCATAATACAAGTTCAAAATTGAGCTCCTTCTGTCATCAATTCTCAGAAACTCAGACTAAGTCTTTGAGATATTCCTATGTTTAGATGTTCAGTACATTTAAATTAGGGAGGTGAACCTTCAAAGTTCATAAAAGCAAACATAAGAGAAATGGCAAGTTTCTGTTGTAATGGAAAGTTTGAGGTCTTTATTAGCAATTTTAAAGTCTAGACTGATAGAGAACCTTGAAATTTTGTTTCTAATCTTACTTTTGTTAAATTGTAAGGCAGAAACTTCTTATAAAACATATGCAGTTTGCCTTTTATTGTTTAATCCTACTCCATTCAACTTGATTTTATTCTTTGTTCTCAGTCACAGAATATGAACATTATGAAGTAAAGTCTCCTTTTCAAGTTTTAAATATCGTATCTACAGAACTCTTACATCCTTGATTGATTTTAGGGTAAGGACCGAATTCTTATCTCAACTTGAGCTGAATTTTAGAGCTATTTCCATAAGGGAGTATTTTTTAAATTTATTGCTAGTCTCTGATGAATATATTATCAATATGTTTTCTAACTTTTGGAATTTTCTATGTATTGCTAATCCCTGATAATTATATTTTCAGTGAACCAATTATCCAAGAAATAATAATTTCTATATGGATTAAAATTAAGAGTACTGTTCAAGTTGCATTAATATGAATTGCCAGATTATAAAGGGTGAGACATTTGTGTAACCTGTGTAATACTAAGTCAACTCACACTATTTCATGACATCCAAGTGCTAAATGTTTATCTTTTATGAACTAGTGAACTTCACATTGAAAGCTTTAAATTGACCACTGAAAAAGTATTTATGCCCTAGAATGCACCAAAGGTTTTAAATCACCATCATCCAAGAGTAGATTTTAAATATTTATAGATGTTACTTTATACATAAGGCGAGTGTTAGCATTTCCATTTTGTAGTTTAGCTGAAACACACATTTTTTTGATAGGAGAAATTTAGCACAGTTTTAG
This sequence comes from Sorex araneus, assembly GCF_027595985.1. Taxonomy (NCBI): domain Eukaryota; kingdom Metazoa; phylum Chordata; class Mammalia; order Eulipotyphla; family Soricidae; genus Sorex; species Sorex araneus. The sequence continues at coordinate 61,950,783 of NC_073306.1, forward strand.
TCAGGCCACATGATTGATTTTTATTATCATTATTTCATCATATTTGTTATGCCTTAGAATCTAAAAAATTAAAATCTAAGGATATATTGACTGTTAAATCAACTATTTCATTGAACTGTCCCTATATATTTGTTTCCTTAGCATAAGTTCTTAATTACAAATGATAATAGGGTATCAGGGATTTATCAGCTGCATGAAATGTGTGTACAACCTTATCCAGTAAAATTATCTCTCTGGCCCTTCATAATGATATATTAATAACTTTGCATTTCTGCACTGCACTGTAGCACTGTCATCCCACTGTTCGTTGATTTGCCCAAGTGGGCACCAGTAATATCTCCAGTAACATCTTGCTATTACTATTTTTGGCATATTCTATATGCTTATTCTATATTCTATACAGGTAGCTTTCCAGGCTCTGCGGTGCGGCTGGGTCATACCTGGAAATGCACAGGGGTTACTCCTGGCTCTGCACTCAGGAATTACCCCTGGCGGTGCTCATGGGACCATATGGGATGCTAGAATCGAACCCAGGTAGGCTGCATGTAAGGCAAACGTCCTATCCGCTGTGCTATCACTCCAGCCCTATTTATTTTATTTATTTTATACGTTCTCTTATATATTTAGCATGTGTGAAGAGTTATCTTAGACATACTATGATATTAAATGTAGTCCTCAAAAACATAAATTTCATTTTTCTCCATTTTCCAGAGTTAAAAAACTAAGATACTCTGAGGTTGGGATTTTCTGAAAGTACACTGCTAATGAACAGCAGAAAAAAAAATATGGGTTTACAAATTTCTTTTGCTTGTACAAGAGTAATAGAATGGCAAGTATGGTATTTGCATTGCAGACAGCCATGCCTCATCAGAAGTGAATCACAGCACAGAGACAGAAATAAGACCTGAACACCCACCACCAAGTGTGGCCCTCAAACAAACAAACAAAATTTCTATTTCTCATGAAGAAAAATTATATACCAAAATTATAAATATTTTATAACGGTAAATGACTTAGCATTATGAACATATATATATTTTACATCCCCTATGCAAAAATAAATAAATATGTTACTTTTTATATTACCTACTACTTGATATACAAAATACCTTTGCTAGAGGAAATTTGAGGTTGTGTGTCAGCTCATAAACATTTTTTTATTCTTCTACCCTGTAAGGAAAGATATTAGTGAAAAAGCAATATTTTATGTACAAAATATATATTTGAAATCTTATTAATGTGAATTTAGTACAGTACCACATATATTTTCTTGTCAATTTACGTACTCAACCATCCTAAATATTTACAATGTAGTATAATTAACAAAATAAAACCTTTAAGATTCCCAGGTTGAAAATGAAATTAGACATTATAACATTTGAATCTTAATAATATCATGCAAAGGATTGGAGAGAAAAGTCAAGGGTCAAGGGAGAATTTTTTGTATGCATCAGTACCCAAGTTTTGTCACCAGCACCACAATCTCCACCACATCTGCATATAGTCCTGAAGATTCTGGCTGACAGGGGGAAGTGCCCCCTTCAGAGCCCCCTGGGTATTGCTCGGAAGTCCACCACGAAATAGTAGTTTTACATTTTGTTTTAAATCAGTGATGTGATAATAGTTAAACTAAATAAGAATATAAGTGCTATGTAGTTAATCCACATATAAAATTCTTTGAGTTCCCTTTAAAATCTCAAGATAATTTTCTAATGGTTCAGAATATCTCCACATTAGGCACTTGATTTGAATGCAGCCAACTGGGTTCAATTCCCAGTACTCCCAATGGTGTTCCAAACCCCTGTCAGGAATATTTCCGGAGCAAAGTTGGGAAGAAGTCCTGAGCACTGCCACATGCTATCTCCAAACAAAAATCAAACACAAAAGAAAACATCAGAAATTTTCATAATCTTTTTACATATAATCATTATCATCCTATTGCTCATTGATTTGCATGAGCGGGCACCAGTAACGTCTCCATTGCGAGACTTGTTATTGTTTTTAGCATATCAAATATGCCATGGGTAGATTACCAGGCTCTGCCATGAGGGAATCGAACCCGGGTCAGCCATGTGCAAGTCAAATGCCCTACCCGCTGTGCCATCACTCCAGTCCTTTATATATAATAGTATACAAAATTAGATAATACAAGATAAATAAGCAGAGACCAGAAATATAACAAGTAACATAATCATACTCATGTATGTTTCATATATTGAACCATATATCACACCTTTATTGAACCATATATCACACCTTTAAGGATAAACTATATGTTCCTGATTTGGAAGCAAATATAGGCTCTATTGTTCATAAGACAATTTATCTATTATCTTACTGACAGATACCTCTGGTATTTCTAGTTTGAAGTGATTTGATTATATATATTTAATCTAGTTTGATTCTAGTTTGATTATATATTTATACAATCATAAAATTTTAAGTATTTTAATTTTAATTTTTTCTTATTATGGGGGCCATACCAGGCTGTACTCATGGCTCACTAAGCCCTCACTTGGCAGTGCTTGGATGCCATCAAGATTATCCTGGTGGATCGTAGGGGTAAAAAGTATGTGATGACCAGGTCATACCTAAAACCTCTCACATTCAAGGCATATGCTCTGTCACTTGAAGTCACATCATTTCCTTACTATTACTTTTATGAAAATTTGCTCTCATTAAATTTTAGTAATGTTAGTGGTAGTAAATTATTTAGTTTTAGAGTTTTAACTTAAAAGGGTTTGGTAGAAGCTTCTGGTTTCAGCTTTAACAAATAAGAAGTTGTCTGATATTTTCCCAAAATAGTTGTATAATTTTATAGTCCTACCAACATTATTTATATGATCTGAAGAGCTGGAGCGATAGTACAGTGGGTTGGGCAGTTGCCTTGCACGTGGCTGACCTGGGTTAGATTCCTCCATCCCTCTCAGACATCCCGGCAAGCAACTAAAAGTATCCTGCCTGCATGGCAGAGACTGGCAAACTACCTGTGGTGTATTTGATATGCCAAAAACAGTAACAAGTCTCACAATGGAGACGTTACTGGTGCCCGCTCGAGCAAATTGATGAACAGTGGGATGACTGTGCTACAGTGGAACCAACATTATTGATTTAACTCATCTCCAACATATAGTGAAGGTATTTTTCATATTCTGATAATTTAGACGTTGTCTACTTATATTTAATTTAGTATTAATTTATACTCATGTAATAATTAATAGGCTGGAGCGATAGCACAGCTGGAAGGGTGTTTGCTTTGCATGCAGCCGACCCGGGTTTGATTCTTCTGTCCCTCTCGGGGAGGCCAGCAAGCTACCGAGAGTATCCTGCCGACACGCAGAGCCTGGCAAGCCACCCATGGCGGATTCAATATGCCAAAAACAGTAATAAGTCTTACAATGGAGATGTTACTGGTGCCCGTTCGAGCAAATCAATGAACAATGGGACGACAGTGCTACAGAGCTAACGGGACCCATCACTAAGAAATCCCCTACAACACTATGAGATACACTTTTAAGGGACTGAATCCATTTCCCACAGCAAATAGCAGAGAAATACTGGTAAATTTACAAGGAGGAGGAAGAACAAAGCATTCTGCAGTATACCAGATCACTTTGTTCTTTTCATTCATTTGATGATGAATTTAATTAGAAACTGCTTTCAATGGCATTATTAGAGCCTAATGGATCTGGAAGAAGGATACTCTAGCCTTCCAAAGAAAGAGAGAAATTCCTCAAGTCAGGCTCACCTAGCTCGTGCTTGTGGTATTTGTGGTTGATCCTAAAGCCTCACATAAGAGGAATGTTTTCTATCATTGAAACATTTTGAGCCTCCAAAATAATGATCCCTGAGCGCAGAGACAAGAGTAAATCCAGAGCACTACTGGGTATGACCCAAATACCCCAAAACAAAAACCTAGAGAACTCTTGAAAAATTCACAGTCCATGTACTTGGTTCATGAAGCCCTTGTACATATAGTACCATTTCCGCAAAATGCCATCAAGCTTAAAGAAAGAGCTATTAAATAATTTACTTTCACTAACTGTTATATTCAATTATCATAAAAAAACAAATGAAAAGAAACATCAAATAAAAACTTCCACAATTTTGAGAGACAGGGAAAGTATCAGTAAAAGACATAACAGGTATGTTAGAATTATTAGACTTGGATTTTAAAAAACAATTATGATTAATCTGCTAAGGGTGTAAATGGATAAAATAGACAGAATGTATGAACAGATGGGCAATGTAAGCAGAGAGATGGAAATTCTAAGAATGAATCAAAACAAAATTCTGAAGCTAAAAATCACTCTAACAGATGAAGAACTATAGTTAAAAAACATCTTTAATGAATGTATTAATCGTCTAGACATTGTTGATGAATTTCTGGGATTTAGAATATCTTTAGAAACCTCTAAAATTAAAAATCAAACAAAACAAAAACTAAAAACAAACAAAATATCTATAAATCAGACTATTCAAGACTAGAACACCTACATAATGTATAAAACACTCATTGAAAATTACGGGAGGGAGATGAAAAATAGAAAGTTACAAAGGACATATGTGAATAAAAATTTGGAGAATTTTTCCAACTTAAATATAGGTAAGGAAGAAATCTGAAGAAAAAAATGTGTGAAGGCAATTTCTAAAAAAGAGAACTGTCTTCCTCATTATTAATTCATAATTGTTTGCTCAAAATAATAATACTGTATTCAAGTATAAATATGCTTTTGTATATAATATGTATAAATTGCTTATTTTATAAGTTACAAATTACAGTAGTGATTCAAAAAATGTAATATTAATATTATTACTAATTCTATTTTTGTTTTATGCTTTGCTTACTATCAATAATTAATTGACTATATTAATTACTTGGAACACTAATGTTCTAAATACACCAAGTATAGATATTGTCAAAATTAATCAAAATACAAAACCAGAATACATGTTGCTTAAAAGATACTCACTTTAAACATGCATATATACAGAGATGAAGGATAAATGAAGGGGCTGGAGAGTTAGCGTAACAGGGAAGATGCTTACCTTGCACTTGGCCAACACAGGTCATTTATAGAAACATGTAATTTCATATTTGTCTAAATTTATACACATAAAACACTAAGATGGATATTTAGGTTTTTGGTAGTTATTCTGTAGAATTGTGTGTGTATTAATAATACACACACACTTCTCCCATGAGGATATCAGCAGTAAGGGAAGCTATGCGATATAATTTCAAATGACATTTTCTTTTTTGTATTTTTTGTTTGTTTGTTTGTTTGTTTGTTTGTTTTTTGGGTTGCACCTGTGGATGCACAGGAGTTACTCCTCACTCTACACTCAGGAATCACCCCTGGTGGTACTCAGGGGACCACACGGGATGCTGGGAATCGAACCCGGGTCGGCTGTGTGCAAGGCAAACGCCCTACCCGCTGTGCTATTGCTCCAGCCCCTCAAATGATATTTTCTGAATATCTTTTATTTCTTTTTAAAATATATTATCTAAGAATATAAAACATTGGCATAAGTATCTAACCTAAATTTTTCCCATGAAATTTTTTTTGTGAAACCCATGTAAAGGTAGTAATTTATCTTCCATAATTGTTGATTTTAAATATGCTCAATACCTGTCACATTTGAATGATATTAGAACAAATCACTATTTGAATATATGCGAAAGCATATTTTCTAGAAAATGTCCTCTCTTTATTATATAATGTGACTTTCCTATTAACTACAGTGAATAAAGGTTATAATTAATCTTTTCTGAAACCATCTTTCTCAATCATTTCAAACTATTTCTCAATTAAAGGTTATGGATTTACTTCTTTTTAAATTCTCTGCTTGTTTTGTCTTTTCTATGCTGTATATGGTTGTCGATCTAAGAACTGTCTAATATTATACCAACTGTTTGAGTACAAAAGAAGCCTTTTAAAATATGAATAGCTTTAGTAAAGATGATATTAAACACACTCATTAGAATAAATGTGCTTTTTCTCAGCATGAATAATTTCTGTCACATGAGTTGAATTAATTATACTTTTATTGGCTGAAGCGGGGGTTGTTTGTTTCAAGGTTTAAGTATTACTCACCTCCTATCTCTCCATAGCTTCCATTGTAAGACTAAATTCATAAATCTTGTGAAAAACTTATCATAAAATGACAAATAAAATTTGTTTAGAAAGAAAGAGTATATTCCTTATTTTTTAACAGAAGAATCAACAATTACTATGTTAGGTCACTAATTGATATCCAAAGGAAGATTATAGTATTGAAATTAAAAAATGTTATTTAGCATATAAATATAACAAAAAATGTTTGCTACCAGGAAATAAGGTTTGGGGGCCACACCTGGCTTTTCTCGGGGGCTTCTCCTGACTGTGTTCTACGGTTACTTTCAGCAGGACCCGGAGAAGCCTGAGGTTTCACGGATCAAACTCAGGCTTCCACGTTTTACAAAACGTGGTCAGCCCATTGATCTCTCTGGATTCCAAAAATTCAAGATAATTGTAAGGTTTGTAAGAATTAAAGCAAATATTCTGTAACTTGAAAAGATTTTGAAGTTTTATGCATTGGCATAATTGAACCCTAACAAATATAAGTTCTTTCTCTTTTTCAACATCACTAAAATTGTCAAAACAGAAACAGACATTTAAGATAGTTTTATTAAGAGTGTTATTAAATTTATTAAATTTTAGACGAAAATTTCCATAAGGACTCTGCATACGTGACTCAATGCTAGAGAACATACCCCAGGGGTGCAAGGACCTGATTTTAATCCCCATACCTACCTGAAGCTGCCTGCATCTCAACAAAGTATACAACATATGACATAACAACAGCACGATAATAAGGGGTAAAAAAACATAAAGATATATTTTGTCATTAAAACAGGCAAAATTATAAGTGATTTATATGTTCATTATCTAATTTTAGATAAATTTTGTAAGATTCAGAGATAATTCTATAATTATATTTAATGCATTAAGAATCTGAGAATTTTTATTATAAAATCTATGCCTGTTCCTATAAGAAAAGCTTCTCTTAACAAATAGTTAAACAGCATCTCTATTGCAAATTTTACTTTCTGCTTTTCAGAACAGAATAGATTCTTTTTAAAAGCAATTGTTTTTCCTTAGCTTGTTGGAATGGGGTGGTGAAAGATGTTATTGTTTTCATTTTTTTTTAATATACAAAGCCAGGAGTAATTGACTCTGTTTTGTGGAAGATGATGTATTCGTCATCTCTTATTTTGTTATCACCATTGTCTGATAGCTTGTTTGTAAAAAGGCAAAGTGCAGCTGTCTCATATGTGAATTACAGTGTAGAGGGTCATCGAGACTTCATCTTGAACAAAAATACATTTAATAAAGTTGAACACTATTTCTTTAGCTTTCTATTTGTATACTGATGCCAAAATAGAGATGATATTTATAATTCTAGGTGGTCTTTCAATGCTTTTATGACAGTAACTCTGTTTCTAACCAAGAAAAAAGTATATGTTGCTTACATTGGGAGGTGCATCAATTCATCCAGAATATTCAGGTTGATGTAATATGATGTGTTTTTAACCGTATTTCTTATCTATTCTGCTCATTTTGGAGGGATTTATATTTTAAGACATACTTACTTATACTTCTATTCTTGTTAAAAATCAAATAAAATAGATTTTGGGAAACAATATTTTTAGACAAGAATGGAAATTGATGGTATTACTATCTTTTTGACAGTCCATGTAAAAGTGAATTCATCATGCCAAATGTAATATTCTCACCAATTGAAAATAATTTCTTTTTAGTTGCAACTTAATTTATAGTTATAGATGCATAGATGCATAATTATATAAATGAAAGGATTTAAGATAATATAATCTTAAATTATATTATATGATATAAAATATATGATAAATGCTATGTAATTTTAGTGGATAGCGCATTTGCCTTGCATGCAGATGACCTGTTTTGATTCCACCATTCCTCTCAGATTGCCCAGCAAGCTACCGAGAGTATCTTGCCTGCATGGCAGAGCCTGGCAAGCTACTCATGTCATATTCGATATGACAAAAACAGTAACAAGTTTCACAATGGATATGTTACTGGTGCCCGCTCAAGCAAATTGATGAGCAACAGGATTGATAGTGACAGTGACAATGATTATTTTTTAGTATAAAAAATAAACATGACACCATTAGAGCTAATTACCTTGAGGGCAGTGATTATGTAATGATCAATAGCTATGTTTGATAAAGAACTTCCCTCATATATACTGAATATTTCTATATTGCATACATACTATAAGACATATGCATACTCCCTCTTATATACACACTTTCTGTATACATAAATTCCCCACCCTCTATAGCACAGTGCTCTCTCCTTTAATTTAGAGACACATTATTTCTCAAATGATAAATGCTCCTCACTTAACTAGTTCCCAAAACATTTCCAATGGCATCTTGTTTGTTTGGATTTTGTTTTGTTCTGTTTGTTGACCAACCCTGGCTGCACTCAGAGCTTTCTCCTCCGGGAGCACTGTTGGTGGTGCTCAGGGAATCTATGGGTGCTGAGGATTACACCCAGTCAGTTGCATGCAAGGTAAGTGCTATATTTCTGACTCCCTCCAACGGCTTTTTAAATATTACTGAATATATTAATGTTGAAAATACCACTTTCTTATCATCCTACATTCACACAAAATTATTTGTAAGATTTACCTCAAACTCCTCAAAATTGGCAAAAGCCTTAAAAAAAATTACTTTTGATATTTTACACTCCAGATGATCTTCTATCATTTAGTAAGATATTTATCAGAGTGTTTCAAAGTTGTCTTTTCTAATTCAGATGAAGTTCACAAAATATATAATTCATATTTCAAAATAGTTGAAATATTATGAGTAGTATATTAACAATATTAGTGCATTACTGGTATTATAAATTGAGGGGCTTGAACCCAGGTTTGCATAAAAGGCAAACACACTACCCACTGTACTATGACACTGGTCCCTGACTTATTTTATTAACAATATTTGAAACGGACATGAGATTATTGACATTAGCTTATAAGGAACAGTCAAAATATTTTAAGATTAATACATAACACTTCCTTTTAACACATATAGTTCTGATATCTGATATTTGTTAGAAAACAAAGCTCCCAGAAGAGAGCTACACAATTTTTCCTGCAAATGCGGCAGCGTGACCTCTTTATTTTTTATTTTTTTCCTGCATGGCAGAGCCTGGCAAGCTGCCTGTGATGTATTAAATATGCCAAAAACAGTAACAACTTGCTTTTCGTGCTCCTGGAGCAAGCAGATGCCATTGGGCTACACTAGCATGCAACAGGAACAAATGAAGGTGTTACTGGTGCCCGGTCTAACAAATCGATGAACGACAGGATGACAAGGACAGTGATACATTGATTGCTTATGAGAAATGTGTCCTGTTGTCATGTTCATTAAGTAATTTTATTTTTTAACCATCATTTAATTCAATGATTACCCATGTCATAAGAAGAAAATCATGCTAATTTCAGAATTTTTGAAAGAAAAACAAATTGTACCACAAATTAAAGAATTAAAAAATATACAGTTAACTATATTCCTTGATTAAAAATAAATGTATCAATAGTATTATGCTCCTAAGATATGATATTAAAATTTTTTTATATACAGATCCTGTTGATTTAAGAAAGACATATACCTAGGAGGTGACTTACCAAACAAAATAGGATAATGTCAGACCTTTGAACTAATGTCCTTTCTATATAAAGCTATTTTTTTCCATAGAAAGAACATACACTCTGGTAATTTGTGATGTTAAATATAAATCACAATTTTTTAAGATGACACCTAAAGTTTACTGAATACCAAAACTAACCTGGAATTAGATATTAAGTTCATTAATTCCAAGCAGAATTTAATAAGCACTTGTCATGCATCAGAAAAGTTGTGCTGTCCATATTCTAAGCACAGCATCTGAAGTTAACCTTAGCTCTTTGACATATCCCAGAAATAGAGTTGTTTTAGCTAGAACATGTAATAGTACTAAGTCGCTGATCAAGTAGACTTTTCCAATACTTTTCTACAAAGAATTCTAGGTTTTCTTCACTTCACTTCTTCTCAACTGATATTTTGAAAGTAGAGTCACTAAAAATTCTAGGTACCACAAAGAAATAGTTCATTTTTAAGATCTGCCTTACTAATAGCATCTTGGTTTCATTATTCTTCACCTCTCTCTCTTTCTCTCTCTCTTTTTCTCTCTCTGTCTCACCCTCTCTCTCGTTCTCCCTCTATCAGTTTTCCAGTTTTTACTTGGACAATGATTTCCAGTATTATTAATAATAGAGTTACAGAAATGCAATGTCTCAACACCACAACCACTACTAGGATGTCAGTAACCCTTCACCAATGTCTCATGCTCCCCCTTCACCCACCTACCACCTGTCAAACTTAGTTTTGTATTTCAACTCTCAGGGTCTTTCCTATTGCCTATTATTACCTTGCTATTTCATTATATTCCTTATATGAGAGAGAACATTCCTTCTTAATCCTTCTCCCTCTGACTCACTTCACTTAGCATAATACGAACTAGTTCCATCACATAGTGACAAGATAATGGTTATATCTTATAGTTGAGAAGCATTACATTACAGATTCATATATCATCATCATCATCATGAAATCCCGTTAATCATCGATTTCTCGAGCGGGCTCAGTAGCCTCTCTCCATTCGTCCTTTCCCTGAGATCTTAGAAGTCTCTCTCGACACAGCCCTCCCAACGATGTCACACTGGAGGCTCTTTCAGGATCAGGGGAATGAGATCCAGCTTGTTACTAGATTTAGCATATGAATACACCATGGGAAGCTTGCAAGGCTGTCCCATGTGGGCAGGAGACTCTCAGAAGCTTGCCAGTTTCTCCCAGAGGGAGAAATAGGCTACAAGATATCGCGCGGCCGCAAAATATATATGTATATATATATATATACATATTATATATAAAACTTATTTCTATAGCTATAAGTATATATCAATATATAAATAAGTTGTTATATAACTTATGTGTAACTTTTACACATTATATATAACAATTTACTTATTCACTCATCTGTTTTGGTCATCTGCACTTAGACTGCTTCTAAATCTTGGCTGCTGTGAATTGCATTGCTATGAACATGGAAGTTTAAATATATTTTTGAAAAATCACTTTTTGTCTCCTACAGTTTGTCAAGAAGTAGAAATGGTGAATCAAATATATGCTCAATTCTAAATTTTTTTTTGAGAAATGTCCATAAGGTTTTTCATAAAGAATGTGCTAATGACACTATCATCCATAGCAGATGTAGGATCTTTCCCCTAACACCCTCTAATTGTTTACACTAGTTGTTTGTGCTCTTCCTTTGTTTGTTTCTATTTGGGCCTTACCTGGACATACTCAGGGCTTACTCCTGACCTGACTCTGCACTTGGAAATGGCTTCAGTGTTTTTACTCTTTTTGATGTGTGATAATCTCACTGGTATGAGGAGGTGTTATCTCATTGTTTAGATTGCCTTTCCTTGACAGTAAGTGCTGAAGGGCACTTACCTGTCTGTGACTTCTAATTTTTCTTTCTCACAATTTATTCTTAAAATATTAAAAAATTTTGGCGGCTGGAGACATGTACAGTAGGTAGAGCACTTTCCATGCATGTAGCTGACCTGAGTTTGATTCCTCTGGATTCCATATGAACCCTCAGCCAATAGTATCCCTGAACAAAAAGCCAGGACTAAGTTCTAAACACTGCCAGTGTTTTCCAAAAGCACAAATATATATGTATACATTATGTATTATACATTTATACATTATATGCAGTATATAATAATTATATTATATAATATATAACACATATATGCTATGTGCTTTGATATAAATATTATATAATATATGCTATAGATGCAATGATTGTATATTATATATAATGTTATGCTATATAGGATAAAATTATATAAAAGTATATGTACTAAAATTATTATATCTGATATACTACATAATATGGTTTATATAATATTTATATATATAATTTTAATAAAATGATCTCTCTTAGAAGACTCAGTTTATATCTAAATGCCATGATGAATAAGATAGACTTAGCAAAATTATTACTCTTTGAGTTTTTTCCGATCTTATATTTAAATATTTTTGTCATGTTCCAGGAAAAATATATGTACTGTGAATTTTTTTTGGTGGAGGGTGGGGCTTGAGCCACACTTGGCAGTGCTTGGGACATAATTTCTGGCTATCCATTCAGGACTAACCCTAGAAGTGCTTGGGGAACCAAAAGCGACACAGTATCAAAATGGTATAAAATTATTTGCAAGCAAGTACCTTTTCCCATGAAATATTTCTCTGGCTCCCAAATATTCTCATGTATTTTAGGAAATTTCACATCAGTTACAGTCACTAGTATTCATAATAATATTAGTTACATAATTTATATCTATCTATATTTAATCCCCCAAAGAAATGGGTTTACTTATTTTTATATTTTGCTTAAAATTTATCTTCATTGAAAATTTCTGTCTGTCCCAGCATGTTGCTCTGTCAAGATGCCATTATAATTACTATCTCATGTATATTTCAGAACTAAATATTCCCTGTGTATTTTATAATAGTCACAGTATTGATTTCTTAATGTGACGTATTTACTTAAAAAACGTTATTATATATGCTTATTTCAAAGTCTTTCATTATTATACATTTTATTATATTCTTTCTATATACTTACAAAATGTGATATGTATTACGTGAAATGCATACTTACAAAAATCCTAATATTACTGCTGTAAGTTTTCAGATATTAAATCTCTCTAAAGATTAGTAATTTGTACCAATAGGGAAAAAAATTGTTAAGCTTTGTAGCAGCTGAAAGTATCACTACTTTTTTCTAATCTGAACTTAGACTAATTCTTATTAATTTTCTGTCAACAGTTTTCTTATAACACCTAGTAGGCAGAGAAATTAGATCAGTACTTATAGAATCAAGGAAGTTACCTTACACATAGAGGAGTCCACAAAGTGGTTTCAGTTGAATACTTGCTTCTTCTCTTTTCTTTTCTTTTCTTTTCTTTTCTTTTCTTTTCTTTTCTTTTCTTTTCTTTTCTTTTCTTTTCTTTTCTTTTCTTTTCTTTTTGAATACTTGCTTCTTTTTAAGCTCTCCATTGTAGCTTAAAATTTTGGCTTCCAGCCACCCCAAGTGTGTTCAACCACACCAGGCTTACTCTTACCTATGTGTTTAGGCATCACTTCTAGCTGTACTTAAGCGATGATATGTGGTAAAGAGATTAAACCCAGGTTTGTTGTATGCAGGAAGAGTGCCTTAATTTGTTAATTAAGGAATCAATTATTTTAATTTTGTAATGGGAAAAGGGACTTATGTTGAAAATAGTACTATTCAAATTTTATCACTATAAAAGATAATATTTCTCTTACCAGAAGTTGGGTAATTGCCTTGTAGAAATGACCATGACTATCAATCACACAAAATGTTTTTTGTTGTTGTTTGAGAAATCAAAAGGAAGCACTTGTGTGCTTGAAAAAAAATCTACTAATGTGTTACAGTGAGATTATCTTTCAATGAACTATAGTGAAAAATATCGTTTATCATTTCACTGTTTTTAAATTTTTGTTTTGTTTGGTTTAGTTTGGCTTTTTGTGTCACACCCAGAGATGCTCAGGGTTACTCCTGGCTCTGCACTCAGGAATTCTTCCTGGGGGTGCCAGGGGACCATATGGGATGCCAGGAATCGATACCCAATGTGCTGCAACCAAAACAAATGCCCTGTCCGCTATACTATCCCTCTGGCTCCCACTGTCTTTGAGTTTAAGCAATTTTTTTTAAGCTGTGGCTTTATAAGCATTCAAATGTTATTAAATATGTTTTATGCTGTTAATAATCAAACAAGTATACACATCTTCTGATTTTGACTTAAAAAGCAATCTTTCAAATTATTCATCCTAAAATATAGGAGCTTGGTAATTTGGCAGAAACTGATTTTTTTCTGCTTGTTTTTTTTTAATTCCACAGAACATTTTCTTTCTTTCTTTCTTTCTTTCTTTCTTTCTTTCTTTCTTTCTTTCTTTCTTTCTTTCTTTCTTTCTTTCTTTCTTTCTTTCTTTCTTTCTTTCCTTCCTTCCTTCTTTCTTTCTTTCTTTCTTTCTTTCTTTCTTTCTTTCTTTCTTTCTTTCTTTCTTTCTTTCTTTCTTTCTTTCTTTCTTTCTTTCTTTCTTTCTTTCTTTCTTTCTTTCTTTCTTTCTTTCTTTCTTTCTTTCTTTCTTTCTTTCTTTCTTTGCATTTTGTGTCACACCCGGCAATGCTCAAGGGTTACTCCTGGCTCTGCACTCAGGAATTACTCCTGGCTGTGCTCAGGGGACCATATGGGATGCTGGGAATCGAACCCGGGTCGGCCGCATGCAAGGCAAGTGCCCTACCTGCTGTGCTATCGCTCCAGCCTCCCACAGAACATTTTAATTTCACAAATGTGTACAACAGTTTTTCTGAAACTTAAAAGAAAAGGATAAAAAGAGAAAACAAAGTTTATCTTTATCACCTGTTTTACTTATCTGATTTGCATAAAGTTTTCACTCTTCAGAATATGTTAACATTTATGACACTTTTTAAACTAATAATATTTTCTGTTACCAGACTCAGAGAAGGTTGAACTTTTCTTTCAGAAAAGGAAAAAAAGATTAGTTTTTCTGAATTGACTCTTCTTTTCCCTAGTCTACCTATCATATTATGCCTGATTGATCTCTACTCTGAATGTCTTGTGCCATCAGCTACAATTAGATTCAATGATTGAAATAGAATCTTTATTATTGTAATCTTGCACACCACAGATAGCACAGACTGTTCCACCTACAATTCATGCTCAGTTCCTTCTCTAAGTATTTCCCTATGAACATTTCCATTTCCCTTGCAAATTTATGAGTGAGTCTCTGGGAGAATCAATAAAGCAAATGAATATTTGTACTTTCAGGTTAATGCCTAGAGAAGCTTAGAAAAATTAATTAAATTTCTGTAAGGAAATAAATAATGTGACAGACTGATGGTGACAATCAATGTTTGAATTCAAGAGTGCCTACCAAAATATTTGCTTCAGATCCTAAGACATGGATATTCTGAAAATTTAACAAATATGAAGTTGAGATTTTAGTCTGTTTTATTCTCACAAGAAAAAAATAAAACATGAGTTTAATGTATCAGACCTACTTATTCTAAGGAATAAGAATTAGAATAAGAATAACCTAACCTTTCTTATCCATAAGATCTTTCTAGTATTAAGAAATTCACCAACATGTAACATATAGCAGCCATATATTGAAGATTTTATTAAAGCAGAACATCACAAAAGACTATTACCCCAAAATTACTGAACCACAATCTCCAGAGGTAAAGTCCAGGAAAACTGATAAACTTGCATTCTCCAGCTGGAGTGATAGCACAGAGCGTAAGGCGTTTGCCTTGCACCAGGCCCACTGGGGTTCAATTCCCAGTATCCCATATGCTCCAAGCGCCGACCCCAAGCACCACCAGGAGCAATTCTTGAGTGCAGAGCCAAGAGTAACCCCTGTGCATCGCTGGGTATGACCTAAAAAGAAAAAAAAATGTATTCTCCAAATTCTAATGAACACTGACATTTGGGGCATTGTTTTTATGCTCCTATCCTATCACCTTCTGCATTTTCAAATTAAAATTCACTGTCACTGTCATCCCATTGCTCATCAATTTGCTCGAGTGGACACCAGTAACATCTCCATTGTGAGACTTTTTGCTACTGTTTTTGGCATATCTAATATTCCATGGGTAGCTTGCCAGGGTCTGCCGTGCAGGCAGGATACTCTCGGTAGCTTTCCACCCCTCTCGGAGTGGAGGAATCGAACCTGGGTGCAAGGCAAACTCCTTACCCACTGAGCTATCGCTCCAGCCCCAAATTAAAATTTAAAAACAAAAATTGTATTTAAAAAAATAGAAATCTAATGCTTCTGACTTGTACTTCTTACAGATTTTAACTTGTGATAAATTATGACATATTATGACTTTGACTTGTGAAAAATTTGGAGTTCCTGAATCCTATCCTGTAGGTAATGCATATGCTCTTCTGAGAAAAGAACTGGTCTTGTACACTAGAAATCTGTGTTCCAAGATCTATTTCTATTCCAGGGAAATGATACATAGAATAATAAAATGAGTATATACTTTTGGAATGGGAATGGATTTGAATTCCAGTCAAGACATATATTTGGAAAGTTCACAAAACAATCCTCTTGAATTGCCTTGAGACACACAACTCCAGCCTCCTGAATTCTGTTTACTATTCATTTTCAGGGACCTGAAATTAGAAATTGGTCACAAGGCAATTAGAAATTGGTCACAAGGATCTGCAATTAGAAATTGGTTACAAGGCACTACTACAAATTGTAGTCCTAATGGTCTCAATATACATGTTCTTTTATTTGAATGTCAGATCAAATATAGAACATGCAGTTAAATTTGAGTTTTCTATAAACTTATATATTTTAGCATAAATATTTTAGCATAAATGTTGCATGGGGCACCAGATAAATGTAGTCTGACTTGTTTGCGTTTCTCCTTAATTATTTATTAGATATTCAAGTGAAAAATTGGAGGCCATCCAGTGACATGAAAGAATGACTTCAGTGGAACAGATGTACAGGTGATGATTATCTGTGACTAGAAAAATAGGTATGAAAGTGACTTGCTTTCCAATATTTTTTCATAAGAAATATAAGCTTCTTTTCCACCCAAGTAAAGGTAATATGTAAACACAAAAACAAAAAAAAAAGCATCTTGTTGCTTTCTGTGCCAGGCCTAGACCAACATTACAAATACATTAGAAATATCAATTGTTGATAAGAAATTATATCTTTTCTAGGTCTGCTGTATTCTTTGATAGTATGACAATATTAAAAATAGGCTTATTTTTAAAAATAAATGTTCAATGCAGTTTGTAAGTAGAAACGAAAAGATTTAGAGGTATTCAAGAAGTATATTATCCTAGCTGTCAAAATGATTATATTTTATCTATAAAACAAAGATAAAAATTGAATTATTACACAGATAATTAAGCCCAATGATTAAGCTCAATGATTTTGGTTTTTGGGTTTCACTTAGTGATGCTCACAGCTTTCTCCTAGCTCTACATACAGGAATCATTCCTGGTGGGCCTAAGAGGAATTTATGGGGTTCCAGGGATCAAACCTAGGTGAACCAAGTGCAAAGCAAGTGACCGATCCACTGTACTATCTCTTTGGTCACCCTCCAGTGGTAAAAATTTTAAGCAAATGCCATGTGCCTAAATACGTGTATATTCATAATTGTGTAATTGTTTCCTATGTATAATTTTACTTTTGAAAGTTATTACTTCACCTGGGCTATAAAAGAATTAACTACGGTGCTTATAAACATTTTTAAATTTCAGCTACATCATACCATAAGGGATATTAAAAACATCTATATTTGGGTGTTTAAAATAATAATTCACAAGTTTGCAATATGGAGAACTATATATAAATGATATTTCCAAAACGACTTGCAACTTCAACTTTTAAAGCTTTA
The DNA here is from genome assembly GCF_027595985.1 of Sorex araneus. Lineage (NCBI taxonomy): Eukaryota > Metazoa > Chordata > Mammalia > Eulipotyphla > Soricidae > Sorex > Sorex araneus. Next base: position 61,968,401 of record NC_073306.1, read on the forward strand.
TAAAAAATCTTTTTTCCTTGGAAAAGAATTGCCTATTGATAGTATAATTGCCTTCACACTGGATACGAAGAAACTCAGAATGAAGCAGATGGTTGTCTGCAAAGTAATGCCTACGAAGTACAATTGAAAATCAGTATCCAAAAATGAGAACTTGAAATGTGTTCTTGACATAATTGTCAAAAGAAAGCTGGCTTACAAATTTGGAATGTGAATTGTGCACTATTTATTTTTATAAATATTAAATAAACAAAGCTAAATTTGTTGGTATATACTAACATCTTAATATAAACCATCACATATTATAGTTTCTTAAATGACATATGTGCTATGTTAAACTCATATTTTAACTCTACTTTTCAATGATAATTTTCAAAAAAATTTCATTGATTTATAAAACAAACTTATTTTTAAATCCACACTCATAATAAAAGTTATTAGAATTGACTATATTATCCATGTCATATTTCATGTAGTTAGTGATAAACTTGGAGGGAAGGTAGAGATGACTTTTGATTTGACCTGCAGAGAAAATATTTACTACTGAATCCGAACAAAAACTTAATGAATGTCTACACTTCATTTATCTGTACAGTGTATCTGAACATTAATGAATGTGAGAAAGCTCTTTCCTTCTCCAATCTTTGAGCAATGGTATGCTTGTGGCAACATCTGGAATTCTGTAGCTTTGCTTTAAAGCAGGACCTGGGCGTGAACTAGTTTCCTGTCCTTCCTACAGCAGCAGATAAGGCTGCAAAGTTTCAGTGTGAGGTAAGTGATCTGTTATAAGAGATCCCCCAGCACGTACAGGACTTGATCTGGAAAGAGAGGCAAACATTTTTTTCTCTGCTATCCTCCCACTAGAGACAATCTTAGTGACAGCTGCTCTGGTCTATGCCTGGCACAGAAAGCAACAGGATGCTTTATTTGTTTTTGTGTTTGCATATTACCCCTACCCGGGTGGAAATTAAGCTTATACTTCTTATGAAAAAAAGGTTGGGAAACAAGTCACTTTCATACCTGTTTTACCTATTTACATCTGTTCCACTGAAGTCATTCTTTCGTGTCACTGGATAGATTCCAATTTTTCACTTGAATATCCAATAAATAAGTAAGGAGAAGAGTAAGTCAGAATGAACTCCTGTTGTATCTGACCTGTCAAGCTAGCCAATGGTCAGACTTGACACATTTATTGTAATTTTAGATATTTTCCATGTAACTCACTATTATGGCTGACTCCTGGTTTCTCTTCACTCTCATAGAAGTAAAACAATTTGTTATTCTTATCTTTCATCAAGTGGGCTTCTCATTCTTTGGCATTTCATTCAACCAGTTGCCTTGCGATCTAAGTTTTTTATGATACATTCAACAAAAAGTATCTTGTGTGTTAGTTCATTTTTAAAATTTTCCTTTTTAAAGACAGGAACAATAGCTATATGTAGCTTTAACAAAACATACAAGCCAATAAATTTATACTGCTGGTAGGACGAATGATCCCTACTGATGATGAGAAGACTGATTTCTCAATATAAAATAATAATTATGACTTTTTTTTTGGTCACAAATACAACCCAGGCAAGAAATGTACTGTGTCTTGCAAGGCACTTGGATGTTTTATTTATGAGAAGATTGAGCCATTAAGGATTATGTGAAGTAGGAACAGATAATAATATCAACAGAAATTGATGACCCCAGCTTCACTGAGAAATATTTAATTGGCTTGATTGGATTATTTTGCAAACTTGCATGCAACTGAACTATGTGTTTTCAGTGAGAAACAGGCATTATGTCTATTCCAGTTAATAAGGAGGATTGCTGGACTAGGGAACCTTATGTGTGGGCACAAAGTGAGGAGAGAAATTTGTGGTAAGATTATTGGAAAGATTCCCACTTCTCAGGTACCAAGATAGAGAATTTTATTTCATCCTAAACTCACATACTCTCAGCAGGAAAGTCAGTTAAATGTGGCTTCAACTAACACTTTTCAGAGGTAACATACATTTTAACTTCTCTTAACTTTTGATCATTCTTCAGTGTGTTAAAATAGTTTTCACTTTTATATTTTGTCAGGAATTTAAAATTATTTTCCAGAGGAGGCTTAATCTTCACAGTTTGTCAATAGAGGACATCAATGTGCTATGCCTCATTATTTTATTATGAAATTATTTAACATATAAAACATTAATATAATCATAGAAAAACACATAAATATTCATCACCTAGACTTTGCTATTCACATTTTGCAACATTTGCTTTGTTATGTAATTTATTTGCTAATCTGTTCTAGTACTGTATTTCATTCTTTTTCTTTTCTTTTCTGTTTTTACTTTTTAATGTCCACACCATTATTTGCAAAACTTAATGCCTCCTACTGACATTCCTGGGGAAACACGCTAAATGGAAGTTAAACATAATTAGGTTGTAGGCTATGTAAAACCATTGAGTCCAGGTTGTTGTAGATTTTAGTCTAAAAATCTGGAAAGATAAACTAGTTATTAACTGACAGGCCAATTTTATTGAAATATTATGTATGAAGCATTTTATTTTAAAATCCTAGTAGACATGAGTTCTTTAGACATATATATTAACAGTTATGTTATGAGTTCTTACTCTAAACTGTAAAGCTATGAGTTCTTTAGACATATATATTAACAGTTCACTCTGAATTTCAGGTGTGAGGGGCTGAGACATAGTGCAGGGGTTATGGCATAAGCTGTGGGTGTGGCTGACCATGGTCCAATTCCCTGGACCGCCTTGGTCACTCAAACCCTGTCAGGAGTGATCCCAGAGCAGAAACCTAAAGCACTACTGGGTGTAACACCAAAGCAAATAGGAAATGAAAAGATGAAATGCTTGAGTACTATTTATGTTAGATTTTTTCTTCATTTTTCTGTTTTCTGTATAAACCCAGAACCTCAACTATAGTATACATGTACTAAAAGCTTATTAGAACAATCATTTAATGAATGAAAAACAGAAAGGCAATATTTTCTGAAAAAAAAATAATCATCATTCATTTCAAAATTACCTGGGTCTTCATTGGGGAATATATCTTCATCACAGAAAAGATTCATTCAGTTTTCATAGATAGTCTTTCCATTTCTTTTAGAGAGCCTTTAATAGAGAAGTCATGTTTTAAAACATAGTAAAAGACTAATACCCAAAGACAGCAGAAATAAGGAACTGCAGCACTGGCCCACAGTTGGAAGCTTGCTACAGTGGTGGAGAGAGGAGGGGAGTTGGGAGGGAAAAGTCCACTATGACAGGGCTGGAGCAATAGCACAGCTGTTAGGCGGTCGTCTTTCACGCGGCCAACCTGGAGTTCGATTCCTCAGCACCTCTCGAAGAGCCTGGCAAGCTACCGAGAGTATCGAGCCCACGAGGCAGAGCCTGGCAAGCTACCCGTGCATATTGGATATGCCAAGAACAGTAACAATAAGTCTCTCAATGAGAGACGTTACTGGTGCCCGCTCGAACATATCGATGAGCAATGGGATGACAGTGACAGTGACAGCTGGAAATGATCACTCTGAACAAGAACTGAATGTTGAAAGTAGGTAAGAGATAAAGTGATAAATACAGCTTTCAGTACCTTTATTGATACCATAATGCCCAGCCCAAAAGGAAAGAGAGAATGAGAGTGAGAGAGCAAGGGACAGAAAAAGAGGGTGGGCACATGGAGAGAGAGAGAGAGAGAGAGAGAGAGAGAGAGAGAGAGAGAGAGAGGTGGAAAAGTGCCTCTTATAGAGGCAGACTGGGGACTGAGGACTGAGGTGGCAGGTTGGAAACTGGAGACATTGGTGGTGGGAAACACGCACCGATGAAGGGAAGGGTGTTGGAACATCATATGACTGAAACCCAGCTGTGATCGATTTTGTAACTATATATCTCATGGGGATTCAAAGGTAAAAAATTAAATAAAAATTTAATATAACTCTTGCATTTAGAAAAGATGGAAAATTTTGACAGTTTGATTCAATATTTTGTGTTTTGTAATTGGGGTCATTCAAAATTTTAATTATTTAAGTATAATTACTGCATAATTACTTATGTTTCAGGGGTCCTTTTAGCCAGGAAGATAAGTAAATTACAACATATATCAATGTCTATTTATAACTTTAGATATAAACTACGAACATTTCACTTTAATGTATGTCATCATTGAATTTCTTAGATACCTTATTGTAGTAAGTTTGCATAAAGCTGCATAGAGCATAGTATGTGATAACAAAAGAAATATTCCAAAGGGGCTAAAGGTTAGAAACAATATCAAGCATGTGATATTGATTTTCATATCAATATTTAAATTTTATAAATACATAATTTTCAAAGTGTTTACCCTAAATTTAGTACTTGAGGGTAACTATGACCTAAGTTTGAATTTCACTTTTTTAGTTTGTTGTTTAATGATTTAGTTTGTTGTTTAATGATTTATTATAAACAGTAGCACTATAGCACTGTCATCCCATTGTTCATCAACTTGATCGAGTAGGCACCAGTAATGTCTCCATTGTGAGACTTGTTACTGTTTTTGGCATATTGAATATACCAAGGGTAGCTTGCCAGGCTCTGCTGTGCAGGTGGGATACTCTCGGTAGCTTGGTGGGCTCTCCAAGAGGAATGGAGGAATCGAACCAGGGTCGGCCGCATGCAAGGCAAACAGTGTCTATAAACAGTGTCTCAATAATAATGCGTTTCACTTTTACACAGTCATGAGTTTTTTTTTGTATTTTATAATTAACATTTTACTGTTGCCTTAACAATTAGAAAACATTCGGGGCTGGAGCGATAGAACAGCAGGTAGGGTGTTTGCCTTGCACGAGATGACCCGGGCTCATCCCATATGGTTCCCTGAGCACCATCAGGGGTAATTTCTGAGTACAGAGCCAGGAGTAACCCCTGAGCATTGCCAGGTGTGATCCAAAAAAGAAAAAAAAACAATTAGAAAACATTGCATTAATTGTTCACTTTGTCAGTATTTTTGAAAGATCTACTAATTTTGTACAATGAAAATAGCAGTTCATATTGAACCCTTTGGATGATGAATAGACAAAAAGTCATTCATCATCTTTTGACTGGTCATGTATGATGAGGTCAAGGCAATCAATCAGTATTCTTATTCTTTAATGATGTCTGAAACTTACTACAAGAAGGTCTCAATAAGAAGATGAAATTTTCCAGTAATGGGGATGCTTGCTCTGTGCGGACTACACTGAGTTGTTAAGCTCTTAAAACAGTAATTGCTTTTTTTTGGTATGATGATGTTAAGGGTATAATTACATTTCAACTGGTAAGCATGAATCATTGTGTTTCTTTATTGCCATTCTCTAAATGCACTACAATATTGGCAATCATCAAGGCTATTTTTCTTAATATCCTGTAGCACATTTTAGTGTCAGAATACATTTCACTGTGACTGACTGTACCTGCATTGTGCAAGCTTTAGGAAGACAGCTTTGCCTGTCTCAGTGGAATTTTGAGACCTAGAGTATCTTTTACGTGACATTTCCTGTCTGCATTTTAGATATTTTAAAGGTGGGTGTAGACAGCCCATTTTATTTTTCCTTCTTAACTAAAACTGTATTCTAAAATCTTTACTTGGGCATAAAAGAGTTGAAATTTTATGACCTATACTTTGACCTATATTGTTAATATGTAGAATGAAACAGAAATAGACTTGAATGCTATTCATATCTAATTTTACTGATAATGGCAAAAGATATTTAAATGAAAATAAAAATTTCATATTAAGAAAATAAGACCACATGTTTCATTGGAATCATTAACACAATACAAATGAAATCACTGCATAATGAATCTTAATATCTTTCATTAAAGGGGCTCTTTTTTAAAGTGAAAAAAGTAGTTTTATTTAAAGATATTTCATTGTATCACTGTCATCCCTTTGTTCGTTGATTTACTCGAGTGGATACCAGTAACGTCTCTATTACACTCAGCCCCAAGATTTTAGCAGCCTTTCCTTACTCGTCTTTCCCAACGATTGGGGGCTTTCAGGGTTAGGGGAATGAAACCTATCATTACTGTTTTTGGCATATTGAAAGATATTTAAAGATATTTACTTCAGAAAAATATGTGGGTTACAGAAAGAGAGAGATAGATGTTTAAGAGATATCACAGTCTTCTCCAGAGCGGGAAAGGCCTAAAATGATACTTGAAAAACTGTAGTTTCAATGAAAATATACATTAAAATTTTCAATAATGACATATATTTGTCTTATCATTTGATTTTAATAGTTTTATATTATTTTTGAAATGCTATCTCTTCTACATACAAAAATATGAATATTAGTATATCATAAATTGGCAAGATATATTAATGCATATTAATAGATATGTATTATTTGGTATTAAAAGGCTCCGGGACCCTTTGGAGGGGACAGGTTGCTTTTCCCTCCTGTCCCGAGCAGAGCCTCAACAGTTGAAGGCCTCTGGAACCCAGCCCCAGCCATGCTCAAGGCCACTCTCCACATATTCGAACGAGCCTCACACCTGAAAAAACCAGCAGAGGAACCCAGGTGTGCAGGACCCATGGCCGAGATCTCCAAGTCTGCTCAGATCGGGACTGGGCCTCTTCCACCCAGATTCCCCATTTTACAATAGCTAGGCAGTCACACCCAGAAACTGTCCCAGCACTGTGTAATCCCATCAATGGCCAACATCCAGAGACAATAAAACCAAGCTCCCGGAAGCAACATCTAATAGCCTAGTTCTCCCTCTTAGAGAACCTGACAACCTACTGAGAGTTTATGACAAGCTATGGAAGCCTGACAAGCTCTCCATAGCATATTCATATCCTAAATTCAGTAACAAATATATACATATCTCTCAGAGATTGTAATAAACTGCAACTAATCACTAACCAGCCTGACGGCCCTGTTCCCTCCTTCATGCCTCCCTCCTTTATGCATCTGTTGGTGGCAGCTGCAGACTGGGGTGGAGGAAGTGGCTCATGGCAACCGAACACATGTGAGAGAGACCTCCACTGCTCACTTTTTAATTTTTTGATCAGCCAATTATATATAATTATATCATTATATCATTCATTTGTGAATGAATGATATAATGAATGATATAATGATATATAGGTCAACATGCATATGGCCCAAAGTTTAATCCCAAACAATACATGTCTCTCTAAGCACCCACTGTCTCAGGTATGGATCTGGTGACCCTATGCCCCAGCACCACAGTATCTAAGTAGTATCATATCTAAGGGTCTGAGTAATGAACTTCTATATTCACACTGCTTTCTGAGTGTCACTAGGAGTGGTCCCAGTCCATGAGCATCACTAGAAAGTCCCCTGCCCACAAAATAAATTATTACATTTACATAGTTCATAAGTAAATAACATAAAACAAAGTACTGACCAAGGGAAAAAAGGATCAACATCAGACACATAAAACACTGGTGGTTACCTAAATCTTACCTAAGTATTGCTTAAATTCAAATAACTTAAACAACCAATATAAAGTAAAAATGTTCATAAAAATAAACATTTTTCTACAACAAACACTCTTTGGATTTCAGCAATAGATATATAAAATTAAAGTCAGGAAATTGTTGAATATGTATCTTACCAAAAAAAAATCCAAAACATAAAATAAAAACTAAGATAAATGAAGGGAAAAGAGATAGTTCAATAAAAAAAGTCCAATATCCAATATGACACTTTCCATAATGAATAAAAATAGGAAAAAAAAGTCAGGAAGGAAATGAAAACCTCATTCTTGATATAATTCACTTGTACCACTTGTCATCCCATTGATCTTCAATTTGCTTGAGTGGGCGCCAGTAATGTCTCCATTCATCCATGTCACATGCTAGTATAGCCCAATGATATCTACTCGCTCCAGGAAAATGAAGAACCTCAAACTGTTCAGAGTTTTGATGAAGTCTGACCATCTTGTAGGTGGGTGGCCATGCGGTTTTCTGACGTCCCATGTAATCCAATTAGTAACAGTTCTAATCCAGCACTCATCTCTAAATCGCATTACGTGTCCAACTCATCTGATTTTTGATGTCTTGGCAAACAAGAAAGCGTCCCTGATTCTTGATCGTCGATGGAGGTCAGAACTCCAGATTCCTTCTCTCACTTGAGCGAAATGTGATATTCCAAGCAGAGCAGTTTTGATTCCTCTTTGGGATGCCCTAATAGCATTCTTATCCTGGTTTTGCAGGGCCCAGGTCTCTGAGGTGTATGTTAGTGCTGGAAGAACGGTGGAGTCAAAAAGATGTTCCTGGAGCTGGAGATTCTTTGTCCTCTTACCCACTTCTTCGATGCTCTTGAAGGCATTCCACGCTGCTCTCCTCCTCCTGCACAGCTCTGGAGCCAAGAAGTTCCTCATGTTGAGTTCTCAACCCAGGTACACATAGCTGCTGCATTCAGAGATGTTTATTCCATTGAGAGCAATTGGAACATCAGGGACTAGTTCATTTTTTATGAACACTGTTTTGCTGAGATTCAGCTGCAGTCCTACCTTTCCACACTTATGGTCGAAATCGGCCAGCATTTGTGCTGCTTGGCTAATGTTTGGCGTTATAATATGGGGGGTCACCGTGCCCTTCATCCGCGGAGAGAAAGAGGCAAGAGAGAGAAATACCTTTCCCCTCCTGGGCGGGCACGGGGCCGAGGCTTAGTTCTCAGGCTGGAGACATTCTGCGAGGAGTTGCCCATGCCAAAAGAGGTTTTGCTGGGTTTGGATTCACGCTCGTGCAGCTGTGGAGGGGCCGCACACGTGTGCGGCTCCCGGGATCACATCTCGGTGGCGGGCAACTAAGCAAATTTTTAAAGAATAATTACTCTAAAAATTTCTAACATTGAAAGGATAAACTTTTCTATTTTTAGAGTAATATTTGTTTAAATTGTTTTGTTGGAATTATTATTCCAGATCAGCTACGTAAATAAAATACCCTGCCTCCTCCATACTTCGTACAGAGTATCTTATTATTGACAGTGTTTGCTTTTATTATTGCTGTTTGTTACATGAATTTATTGAAATAATTCTGTAAGGTATCTTTTTGGCATGCTTCAGTAGTACAGTGACCATACACTAGATTTTCTTAAATACTTTAATCAGTATCTCCTAGTTTTGTTGAATAACTTTGCTGATCCGTGGGGACAAATTCATCACATTCTGAAAGGCAATTTACAAGCTGTCCTCATCTTGGTCCTTTGCTTGTGCAAAAAGTGTGTACTTTAATATCAAGCTACTCAAGTATATCAAAGTCAACCAGGGTTTAGTGTTTGAGATATTGAGTCTTTCCAGTTTTTTTACATAATTTTTTAACATTATATACATAAATGTTCTTCTAGAATTCCAGCAGAATTTCAGTACCCTAAATATCTTCCTATGTTTATTCATTGCAAGATTTCTTTCATTAATAATTTTGGTAAGTTATTTGTAAGTCCAAATGGTAACACCACTTTAGAAATTTGTTATATGAAAAAGTACTTCATGATTGTTTCAAAATATTCTCTGGAGATAAGGTATTTGCACAAAGTGAGTTCCCAAGACAAATAATTGCAAACATCAAGAATAAAGCTTCTTCAATAATTTACCAGATCATGCAGTGACAATTACCTGAAAGTGAACCTGTTGGGAAACTCCAAATTAACCTGCTTTATCCATGTTGTTGAATTTCATTGCTAACAAATTTGTAAGACTCTTTATTTTAAAAATAATCACAGAACAAAGAGAAGGATTTAGACTATAAATAAGTTAATAAAATCCAGAATATAATGCTTTACCAATATTCACACTTTCAAAATGAACCATATTATATAATTTTGAGTCTTTGATATATTGATAATATTTTAATAATTAAAATTTTCTAATGTTTTCTGTATTTTTGTTGAAAACCAAATTTCATAAGTCTTTACCACTGTCAAAGTTAGAAGTTTTAGACTTTTCTAGGATAATTCAGTGCACAATAATATTTATAACCAGAACAGTAGCATCCAACTTAGGCTAATAATAAACTGTATGAAGATGGATTTTTTAAAATAGAATATAAAAATATAAAATGCTTTGATAAGCTTTTGGATTCACAATTTTGCAATGAAAGATATGGGATGCAGACATTCCATGAAACATGCTGAATAAATCTTTTTTGTAGATGTCTTGCTATAGATTTGTTCATAATAAAGTCTTTACCAAAATTTTTACCAAGTGAAGCATTGGAAGGGTAGTTAAGTTGACCAAATGTAGAGTCATTAGTTATACAAACCATAGTTTTTTTGTCTGTTGTTTGTTTTTTACTATGGGGATTCTTGTTCTCATTTGTTTGTGTGTCACACACAGCTATGCTCAGGGTTTAGTCCTGGTTCTATACCTAAGGGTCACTACTGACAGGATCGAAGAACTATTTGGGATATCAGATATCAATACCAGCTTGGACATATACAAGGCAAAAGCCTTAATTGCTGTATAATCACTCTAACCCTGAGAAAAAAACTCTTATTCAAGGACCATAAGACATAGTCCTCACACTTATATTTATTTTCTGTTGCAGAGTTATATAAAGATCTAGAAATCCCAGTCCACAGAAAAAAAAGACATTTTCAGGTCTCAAGCCATCTGGAAAAGTCTCCCTAAAAGGATGCCATCGGGCTTTTCATAAAGAGCTAATTGGATACAATCTTTGCCTGCTTCAAATTTTGTCATTAATTAAACTTGATATAGACTACAGTTTACATTTCTAGAATTTTAAGTATTACCAATTTAAGATATAGGCATAAGGAATTAAGACAGCTCATTAACAAAAAAAAAAAAAAAAAGCCCTCTAAGGAAAGTTGCTGAAAAGTCAGGACTCAAGTGGATTAAATAGTTTCTAAAATAAGGCAGATGGTCTCTCTGGCACCTTATTACTTCTTTACACAAAGTCATTCAATTTCCCCTTAAACACAATTCCTTGGTATCAACTATGGTACACAGTAGGAAACAGACCAAAATATTTACTGAGTTATGACTGCGAATGAATTTCAGTATATTATGAACTGATAATTATATAGCAATTAGGAGATCTAGGATCCAGTGAAATTTTGTTCTTTCTTGATAAATAGTTTTGTCGTTCCATATCTAAAATGTTTATGGGAAATAAAAATTATGGGCATATCACCTTTAGTAATGTTTTCAATAAACACAATGTCTACCAAATACAATAGAAATTTTAACATAAATTGCTTGTAAGCAAGAAATATAATTTCACTGATTGTTTATATATATATGAATATATACTCACTATTAAAACTAAGAATAACACAGATCTTTCACTTTCCATCAAAATATGAAAGAAATATCCACAAACCAGAAAAAATTGAGAATAGTTTGGTGCAGTGAAATTTTATCATTAACTATGTAGACAGTTCTCATAGTTGATGAAATGCAGCTGAAGTGGTGTTTAATTGGAAATTTCTTGATTAGCCACTGCTACTCTAATGAATGCAAATTTCTGCACTTTCAAAATTATATCCTACTGTGAGAATCTTTTTTATGCAATCAACAACAAAACGAAGCACTGATTTACAAAAATGATCTTAAAGTTATTATTTCATTGTTGATTTAATCAAATTTCACTTTCTCTCTTTATGAAACTAATTTTTACATATACTTTTATTTATATTATATATTTGGATTATTTGGAGTGTTAAATCAAAAATGTTAAAAAATCAGAAATTATATTTAAGACCACATTTTAATAAAAAAAAAACAGGAAACAATCTAATTGGTCAGTAGCTCCTTTCATCAAATTAAACCATGCCTACCAAGTATAGTGCTTAGTGGCACTGAAAATTTACTGAAACACCAGACCCTGATTGAGGGAATTCAATGATACCATATGTGAGAAAGTAGCACTGTAGCACTATCGTCCCATTGTTCATCGATTTGCTCCAGTGGGCACCAGTAACGTCTCCATTGTGAGACTTGTTGTTACTATTTTTGGCATATTGAATACATTATGGGTAGCTTCTCAGGCTGTCTGAGAGGAACGGAGAAATCAAACCCTGGTCAGCTTCAAGCAAGGCAAACTCCCTACCTGCTGTGCTATCACTCCAGTCCTCTGTGAGAAAGTATGATTTCTAATATTTGCAGAAAAACGGGATTTTATTTTGTAAATATCTATCTTTGAAGATTAAATTGGAAATATAATTATATTTTCTAATTTAAAAAAAACAAAAAAAATCACTCGACACACCAACATTATACCTCAACCATTTAGCACATATTTCCGCATTTTATAAGCAGTATATTTAATACAATATGGAGCATAAATCAGATTCTTGAGTACATGTTGAGTGCTTTCCGCTAAAGAAAATCATATTGTGAAATGTCACTTGAATTTGCCGTGACAAAAGATAAACAAAATCTTGTAGAGAGGCCAATTGATATAGAGATTCCTTAATGTTAATCATAACTTTTGTTTTCTTGACTACAGAGTAAAAGATAACTTGTTCTTCTTTATCAAATACATGTAAATAATCTTACTAGAGTTACTATATGTGAGAAATACATAGTCATTAGAATTACATTGTGATACCTTAAATTGCTATATGATTACAAATCAATGTACTATTGATAGAGAATCATTATTCATGATAATGAATATTATCATGGATATTATTTGGAGGAAAACCTCAATCTGAGCTGTGCACAAAGGCTTAGGTTCTTTCAGACATTTATTTATGAGATATATATATATATATTACTGTATTACTGTCATCCTGTTGTTCATCGATTTACTCAAGTGGGCACCAGTAATGTCTCCATTTGTCCCAGCCCTGAGATTATAGCAGCTTCTCCTTACTCGTCTTTCCCAACAATTGGAGACTCTTTCAGGGTCAGCGGAATGAGACCTGTTATCGTTATTGTTTTTGGCATAAAATACACCACAGGGAGCTTGCCAGGCTCTGCCGTGCAGGCAGGATACTCTTGGTAGCTTGCCGGGCTCTCCAAGAGGCACATATATTTATTTCCTTTTATGATGATGTTTCACGCGGCCGCATGTGTGAGGCTTGGCCTGAGCTTGTATATAGTATATACATTTATATATAGTATATACATTTATATATATAAATGTGTGTACACACACCATGCACACACATATCTCAGGTATATCAGAGGCTGGAGAGATACAGAAGATAAGGTGCTTGTCTTACAAGCAGCTAACCTGGGATAGATCCCTGGCACCGCATATGCTCCCCTGAGCACACAGTCAGGAGTAAGTCCTAAGCACAGCCAGCTTTGACTCAAAAATCAAATATATAATGAGTTAATTCATTTATAAACAACAGACTAGAGAAAACATTTGGGATTAACTGGGAGAAAAATTTGCAAAACAATGACAGACAATATGTTAATAGCCCCACTACACAAAGTGTTCCTACAAATTGATAAGAAAAACAAATATTCTCAGTAAAAAATTGCTCAAGGAGATAAAATTCAAGTGTTCGACCTCAAGGAAATAGTAACAACAAAATGTAAAATTGGCACAAATAAGGAGTGCTAACACTAGTGATACTGACAGGATGGGAAAATGGAAAGTCTCCCACATTAACTGTTGGAATTGCAAGTGCTGCTTCCCAGGTCAGGGAGCCCTAACGGCTGTTATCGCCCAAACCAAAGTACTGTTATCTCTTGGGGAAACAAGGTTGCAGTACCGATGAAAACTTAACATGTACTTAATATACAAATATATATTATATATATAAAGAAAAAGAGAGACAATAGACACTAACTGCATCTCTGTATCCTAAAAAGTGCTAGCAATCTATTATTGTTGTAACATGAAGACAACATCTAATAAAAAATCTAATTATCACAGGGTCTTTGTCATAAAGTATGGTCAATTTTCCAGACTCTCTTCTTGCCACTCTTTCACAGTGAGGTCCTCTTCTGAACAAAGCTCCTTTGAGCCTCTTTGAGGCAACGAATCTCATGGATTCGTTGAACAACCACGGCATTCACTGATTTGGCATTCCAACCCTTCTTGGTTAGCTTTTCTTTACTTTGTGCAGGACGACTTTCAGGATTTCAGTAGTCAAGATTTTAATCTTTCAAAATTGTGATCTTAGGATTACTAATTTTTTATACTTTGAAATTAAAGCCTTGCTAGCTGGAGAATTTTGGAATTTGGGATTGTGGTGTGATTTTTGACATATAATCTAAACCTCAGCAATTATTCATAAGATAACAATGAAAAGTAGTACTGAACTCATAATTGAGTCATCATACTATTACAAATAAATAATGAACATTAAAATTATATAAACTTTTAACACATGCAATAGTATATAAACATATCCATACCTACAACTATTTTATAGTAGACATAAACTTGTTTATTTATAAAAATCTATTAATGATATATCATTGTAATTGTAAAATTATTACCTTAAATATTATGTATTCTTTATGGTATATAATGGGTACTATGTAAACATAGGTATATAGAAACATTTCACTTAAAACATACATGGGCACTCACACATATGAGTTTGTGTAAGTACATATATAAGTATGTATATATTTTTGATACATGTTTTATTTAAAAATAGCTTGTTTCTACTTATGAAAGACCCTAGCCAAGGAAATGTTTAATTCCAATTTTATTTTCTCACATAGATTGTGCCAGCTTTTTATAGATTCAACATATATATATATATACTGCACATCTCTAAACTCAAAATAATTCTAATTTTAGGGATCTCACAATGTAGCTGTTTATGATTAAAATTAATTATGAAATTTTATTTATAAGTTTTTCTTTATTTTTTCATTTGGCTGTCTCCATTCAATAAATAGCAAAATTCTTGCTCCAACCTCTTAATTATTTAGAGTAAATTGTCTTTCCCTTTAGTTTGTGCTATACCAATCAAGCACCTCTCACTTTTCCCTAAGTCATATTTAAAAAAAAAATTCTAATTATAAAATCAAATAGTAGCTATAACACAGAACTTGCACAATAAAATAAAGGAGATCAATATTGGGAAGTGACACAAGTAAAAAATTATATTCTAATGAAATCAAAGTAAAACTACCTTGCCATTGAGTAAACTCAACACTTTTCTTTCTGAGAAAAACTAATATTCTCTAATTGTTAAATGCAACAGCATACTTTAGTTCCTTAATATTTTCACCAAAATGTTGCTATATTTTGGGAGGAGCACTCTGAAATATCTGAAAGCATCTCTGACTCAAGGCAGTTTGTTTCCATCTAACAGCAGGTTTCTGGTAGTACTGGTAGTATTGTTAAAGGTAATAGGAATTAGTAGAATTGAATATGCAGTAGGATTAAACTTTAGAGTAACTATTTTTTATTCATTCAGAAAACATTTTTCTATGTACATGGTGTTTTGCAGTCATTTTATTTATTAATAGCTATAACTCCGTGCTTGTTTAACAGCTACTCCATAGTGCCAGTTTCTTAAGATAAAATTCTTTTTAGCTTTTAAAAGCCAAAAGAGGGCTGGAGAGATAGCACAGCGGGTAGGGCATTTGCCTTGCACGCGGCCGACCCGGGTTCAAATCCCAGCATCCCATATGGTCCCCTGAGCACGGCCAGGGGTAATTCCTGAGTGCAGAGCCAGGAGTAACCCCTGTGCATCGCCGGGTGTGACCCAAAAAGAAAAAAAAAATAAATAAATAAATAGAAGCCAAAAGACTAGTTGGCTAAGTTGTAAAGTCATGGGACAATTGTAATATTGTCTGATTAATAGAATTATGGGTATGCATTATAGCTTTGGGAAGAATAAACAAAATGTTTTGTTTAGCTGACTCTGAATAAATGAAGAGACCCAACTAGCTTCTCAAAGAGTAGTTCTCAGCTTGTCACCTTCATTTTTAAGTAAATAGTGAGGAGACCTGTATGAAGATGTAACTGCATTGGGAAAAATAGCAAAAGACATCTTCATTAGCTGTGCCTCAAAGTTAGCTTCAGCCTTCCCTCTCACAGTCTTTCAGTAAGAACTAACTACATTGCAAATGAGAGAAATCTAGGTTAAACTAGTACACTTGGAAATTAGGGATTAATTAATAAGACATATGTATACTTTTGCAAAAGCCACCCCCCCAAAAAATGTGCAAATTCTAACAAAGAAATGAACTCAAAATAACCTAAATATATCTGTGGCTTAAAAATTAACCATACTACAGGTTCTGGAGTGATAGCACAGTTGGGTCGGGTATTTGCCTTCCACACAACTGACCTATATTTGTTCCCTGGCATCCCATGTGATTCCCTAGATGTTTGCTGCGTGCAGAACCAGGAGCAATCCCTGGTTGGTGGCCATGCAGGCACCAAAAACCAAAATAAATAAATAAATAAATAAAATTAAAAAATAAAAAAAATACCAAACTTCTGTCATCAATACAAATGTATTTTACCTTTTAAAATATTTTAATGTCTTGCCTTTCAAATTTTGTTACCAGATACAATATTCACAAAATCCTAAAGACTTTACCAAAAATATCCTAGAAACAATAGTTGTGTATAGTAAAATGGCAAACTACAAAATTAATATGCAAAAGTGCACAGCTTTATTATGTACAAATAATGAAAAAGAAGACAGATATTAAAAAGAATCCCATTCACAATTATGCCTCAGAAAATAAAGCACCTCAGAGTGATAGAAGAAGGCAGTGACGCAACAGCAGCTCTCAGTGCTCTGGACAAAAGGCTGATGGGGTCCTAAAATTTCTGCTTTAATGACAGCCCTTTAAATATTTCTCTCAAAAAGAATGGCTTTAAGGGGAGCCAAACTGGTGCCCGCAGCAGAGTGTTGGCTGGAGTGGGACTTAGGAAGATGGTGGCAGTGCCCAGACAGGCTCCAAAGCTGACAGAGCTACAACAGCTCTCGAAGTACTATGGGCAGCCAACTGCCATGGCAGCAAAAGTTTAGTGTGATTATGTGGGGCTCTTTGGGTCCAACTTGGCACCACCAGAGTGCAGATTCCAGTGCAGAGGGGACGCCCGAGTTCCCACCTCTGGAGGCTGGATCAGGTAGCTCACCATAGGCAGGCTATCCCTGCCACGATTTTGTCCTTGAACCAACCTGTACCACCAGTGCCTTCTGCATCCCCTTATGGAAGAGGACCTCCCTGAGCCCCAAGTCTGGAGACTGGGGATGGGGGCATATGGCCCCTGAGCAGGTTCTCCTGGACTGGTGGCTATGGCCCACCGAGAGTGCTTGAGCTGCAAACAGTAGCAGCTCCGGATTCTGGTCTTGGTTCCCATCATGGCTGTGACCACCACCGCCGCATAGGCCCAGAGTGTGCAGCGTCACTGGAAGGTCAACCCGAACACAGGGGATGAGGATCTCAGTGACCTGATGGTGCCTTCAGCCTTCCTGAAACTCAAAATTCGCCACTTTGCCTCCAGCTGGACTCCAACAATCCTGGATCAAATTTTCCATGAAATTAAACTGCCAAATGTTAGGTAAGTGGGAAATATGCCCACAACTGATCTCCAGCTCAGTCATACAAGCTCATTTACTGGCCTTGCTCCAGAGAACCATTAATAAATCTTAAAAGAGATCAAAAAGGCAATTAATCTTGGATCTGTGCAAGGCTGAACAGATAGGAGTAGATTGGATGGGGGATGGGCAGGTTTGCCTGGTGCCCACCCAAACAGAGCTCCCTGAAGCCCTTTGCTCCCACAATCCAAAATCACCCCCATTCCTCTGGCCGGATTTCACAGTCTTGGGATGGACCTTTTCAAGATATTAATCTGCTAAAAATTTGGGTATGCGTGTTTTGTGATTGAAATCTCCAGGCTTTCTCAGGGTCAGTGTGGTCTACCTATAACCACCTCTCTTCTCTCCAGAAGCCCTAGAAGTCACATCTACACTCTAACGCTGTCACCCAATTTAAAAACGCTATTCCAGATGTACCATCCCAATAAGGATGCTGAATGCCCTGAAGAAACACGATGACCTCTTGGCACCGATGTTGCAAACCATAATGCACAAAAGGAGTGAGAGAGGGGCTGGAGTGATAGCACAGCGGGTAGGGCGTTTGCCTTGCACGCGGCCTGACCCGGGTTCAAATTCCAGCATCCCATATGGTCCCCTGAGCACCGCCAGGGATGATTCCTGAGTGCATGAGCCAGGAGTGACCCCTGTGCATTGCTGGGTGTGACCCAAAAAGCAGAAAAAAAAAGAAAAAAAAAAGGAGTGGGAGAGTGAGAGAGCAAGAGAGTGAGTGAGCGAGAGAGAGAAAGAGAGAGAGAGAAAGACAGAGAGAAATGCCTGTCATCATAAAGGCATGAGGGGTAAGGGCAGCTTGGGGGATAGTGGGAGGAAAACTGGGAACATTGGTCGTGGGAAATGTACACTGGTGAAGGGATGGCTGTAGGAACATTGTATGACTAAACCTAATCATGAAGAGTTTCGCGGTGATCTATCTCATGGTGATTCAATTTGAAAAAAAAAATAGAAAAAAACACCTCAGAATCAGCTCAATTAATAGATGAAAGATCTATACAAAGTAAACTAAAGTACACAACTTAATAAATAAAGGAGGCCTGAAGTGAAAACACATACATGCTCATGGTTTGGGAGGATAAATATTATCAAAATGGCAACACTCGCAAAGCATTGTGTAGGTATTCATGATATTTTTCAAAGAAATAAACAAAACACTCCTAAAATGCATATGGAAAAATAACTCTCCCCCCAAATAGCTAAAGAAATCCTTGGAGGAAAAAAAAAAGATGGGAAGCATCACTTTCTCAAACTTCAAACTGTATTACAAAGCAGTATCATGGTACTGGGATAACGACAGACTCTCAGACCAGTGCAATACAGTTAAAAATTCTGAGACAGACCTTCAGGTATATTGTCAGTTAATCTTTGATAAAGGAGCAATAAACACGAAGTGGAGCAAGGAAAACTTCTTCAACAAGGGGTACTTGGAGAAGAACTGATCAGTTACATGTAAAAATGTTAAATCAGAAATCTTTCTACTGCCATGAACAAAAGTCAAAATCAAAATGGATTCAGACCCTTTATATCAAATGTGAATTGATAAGGTACCTAGAGGTAAACATAGGCAGATATCTCCATGACATTGAAGCTAAAGATATTTCATATCTTCAAATATGAAATACCACTGACCAAGCAAGGATAAACCTACAAAGATAAAAAAAATGGGATTACTTAAATTTAGAACCGTTTCACACCTCAAAGGAAACAATGACTGGGATACAAAGAAAACTCATGGAATGGAAGAAATTATTTACCCAATGTTCATCTGATAAGGGGTTAATATCTAAATGTATAAAGCACGGCTAGAACTTTAAAGAACAAGACATGCAAACCCATCAAAAAATGGGGACAAGAGATGAACACAGCTTCCTCAAGGAAGAAATAAAAATAGCCCAGAAGTGCAGAAAAAACAGTCTGCATCACTCATCATGAGGGAGATGCAAATAAAAACAACAATGAGATATCATCACACTCCACAGAGACTGGCACACATCAAAAAACAAAACAAAACCCCAAACCAAGAACAATCAATGCTCGTGTAGACTTGGGAAGGAAGAGACTTACATTCATTGTTTGTGGGAATGCTGACTGATCTAGACTTTCTGGAAAACAATTTAAACATTCTTTAAAAAATAATCTAAAAGTTGAGTTTCCATTTGACCCAGCAACTCCACTTTTATTAATATACCTCAAGCCCCTCCCCCTAAAAAAAAAAGAGAGAAAAGATATTTGTGCTCCTATGTTCCATGCAGAGAAGGAACTTCCACAAGAGACAAATCTTAAACAACCCAAGTGCCCAAGAATGGATGACTGGATAAAGAAACTATGGAACACATACACAGTGGAATGTTACTCAGTCATAGTCAAATATAAAATCATGAAATTTGCTGCTGCATAGAGTGACCTAGATCATATTACATTGAGTTAAGTTAGTCAGAGGGAGAGAGACTGACACAGAAGGATCTCTCTCATATGCAGTGCATAAAAAAGCATAATGGTAGAATAATGAATACCCAAAGGCAAAGAAAACAAAGAACATGAAAACTGATATTCTGTAGTAAATATGCTAATGGAAGCAACCAGAGGATAGGACAGGAGAGAGGCAACATCTATGGCGAAGGGAAGCATTCAAGTGGGATGAGGAGGTGGTGCTGAAAGTGGTAAAAATTGTTATGTATAAAACCCTATAAAAATAGTACTGTCAATCACAGTTATATATATATGTTTATATATATATATATGTATATATATGCCTTTCATAAAAGCAGGGTGGAAAGAAAATGGTGGGGCGGAGGTGATTGGCCCATTGGTGGAGGGATATGGATGACATTGGTGAAAGGATTGATATTGAATAATTGTGTATACCTAAAACCCAATCACCAAGAACTTTGTAACTTTGAGGTGATCACTTTTTTCAAATCATATTACCAAGGAAATAAGCCTATTTGTCTTACCTTAAGTCAATTGCCTACTCCTTTACCCACTAACTATAGTCAGAGAGATACTGCCAACATAACCAGAGTATTGCTATAAGACTTACCTCCTTTTTACAAACATTCTGAGGAAGCTGAAATTATATCACTATCTAGCCATTTAAGAGCATGCAGTAAAAGATACATTTCAAATACTCTGGTTAAAAACAAGAAAAGAGTCTTTTTAACAGGGCACTAAATCCTGATCATTTAAACTGGAACATCAACTAACAACTTTCATAATTTAGCATAAAAACCAACTTCTTTTTGTCACACGATCATTTCTTCAAATGGTAAATTATACAAAAGAAACATAAAGAACACTAAGTTTGTCACAACTTTAGATAATATATGATATTCCAGGCAATGATAAAAAATTCACATTGCAATTAGAGAAGGTTAGTGATAAGTTTAAGTATAATCTTTCTATCATAATCCTCTAGTGAAAAAGAATGTACAGGGCTGGGAGATAAGAAATGTGGATGGCAGGCCGATTTGTTCTATAAATTGTTAAGAGAATTAAGGGTATAATTTAATGTTAGGGGACCCCCATGTGTCTCAGCTGGAAACATGCAAGGGGGCTGAAAGGAAGTCCTGCCAGTTTTAAAGTGGAGTGGGGGAAGAGCAGGGACCTCAGTGTGTTTCCGGAGGATGACACAAAGTCATCCGGTAGAAGCTGATACTCAGGGGATTGCAAGCAGGAATCAAATATAAGATGCAACAGGACATCAGGGGATTAACTCTAGCAAAAGCCAGGATAAAACCGAATCAACAGGAAAATACTGCAAAGCCTTGTCGAAGCAATCACCTCAGATTTCCTGTGCCAAAAAAAAAGAGAGATATATTTTTTATCAGCATAAGCACAGACCTGTTGTATCCCCTGCACTGGTGTTAAACTTCTCTTAAATCTGGATATAATCCAAATATGTGAGACAAGTGGACCAGCTCCTTGAACTGACTGTTAAATTTATGTGACTAATAATCATGGAAATTGTGCTAATTTCACTGAAAGCATCAGATTAACTTTTTTGCTGCAGAAAAAAAACTGGAGCTTAGAGTCAAAATGAAATCAGTGATAGAAGTAAAGGAGTTTGGGGAAGTTTGAAATATCATACCTTTTGCATGTTTTATTTTTCAACTTTAGAATAAACGAGAAAAAAAGACAATTTTCTGGATATTATGTCATTAGTTAAATGGATCCCTCTCACTATCACTATCATCTCTTGTTCATGGGTTGCTCGAGCAGGCATCAGTAAAGTCTTTGTTCGTCCCTATCGTGTGCCAGTGCAGCCCAATGGCATCTGCTTGTTCCAGGAACACGAAAAGCACATTATTGTAACTGTTACTGTTTTTTGGCATATCAATATGTCACGGGTAGTTTGCCAGGGACTGCAGTGCGGGTGGGATATCCTTGGTAGCTTGCCAGGCTCTCTGAGAGGGACAGGGGCTTTGGGGCGGCCTCTAATCGTCCTTATGGGTTTTCCCAGTTGACCAAAAGCAAGATTGGCTGGTATGTTGTAACAATCCACACAGTTAAATGAATATACAACTATAATCCACTAGAAGTGGAAAAGAAATAGTTACAAATGGTTTTGAAAACGTGGCAGAAAGACAAACTCAATCAAACACTGCTGCTTTTTCCTTTCTTTTGATTTTTTTTCCTTTTTTTTTTAACCTTTCTCTTTTATAGAATGCCAGAAATTGAAGCTAAAGCCTCACAATTCGAGGTAGTTGGGCCACATTCCCAACTCTTACATACAACTCTTATTATTGAATATTGTACTTGTCATAAATTTGAGTGTTGTTCTTGCTCCGGGGCCATCCTAATATTCTCTGTATCTTTCTAGTTTTAGTATATGTGCAGCCAAAATAAAAACCAAACACAACTTTTTAAATTATTTTTTAAGTGTTTGCTATTATCCTGCATCATTAAAAAAAAAAGAATGGAGAACCACATTTCTCACATTTTTTTTTTGCATTTTAGATTCCAGATTATGCTCTGCCAATCATGTGTGACCCTCTGAACTAGGACTTGAAAATTGAAATCGAGTTTCACTGGAAATCTTACCAAGTGCATTGTCACTGTCACTGTCATCCCATTGCTCATCGATTTGTTCGAGCAGGCACCAGTAACGTCTCTCATTGAGAGACTTATTGTTACTGTTTTTGGCATATCCAATACGCATGGGTAGCTTGCCAGGCTCTGCTGTGTGGGTACGATACTCTCAGTAGCTTGCCGGGCTCTCCAAGAGGGGCGGAAGAATCGAACACCAAGTGCAAGACACTTATTTTCACTTTTGCATTTGTCTGAAGCCAATAATTTTAGAAACAACTTCCTCATCCATGAATAACTTTGAAGCTGGTATTTTTCTGAAGTCAACAGTTATGGTAGCACCTTCACAATCCAGGAAAAATAATGATTGTGGAGTTATCATATAGGCAGTGGCAGGGAATGTTGACTTCATCTGTGCTAGGTTTCTAACTATAGTAAGAGTAGGACTTTATAAGGTGAATTACATGATGTTGTTTAGTACATCAGTTCTAGAAGTCTATCATAAATATTATACCTCCAATTCTTCCCCCATGGGCAAGCAATGAAAGTTGCCATTTTACTGAAAATGATTTGAGTTTTCTTGTTATTTGCAACTTTATGATAACAAAACCAAGCCATAATAAACAGCAATAAGACCAGAGACACATTTTTATAGAACAGAGCACTGTATAAGGATGTAGGTGCTTGTTTAAATTGATAAAACTTTAGAGATTCCTCTCAAACTTTATTTTAAAAATATTCATATAGAAAATCTATCTTTAAAAAATCCATGATAGACCTGGAAAGATAGTACAAGAAGTAAGGTATTCGCTTTTCATACCAGATATGGTACCACATAATAGTCTCCTGAGATTCACTAGTGGTCACTCAAGCACAAAATTAGAACTAGTCTCAGAGTACTGCCATAAAGTGACCCAAACCACTCACTAAAGATGCCAAAATAATATATGATCACTACTGTAGAAAAATGTATTGATATAGGGAAAAATAAATAAGTTCAAGAAATACTAACTCAAATGTCTAGAAGTTAAGAAACAAGCTCCTATTAATGTTCATCAAATTAACAAATATTTAATTGCATAATACAAATCCAGAACTGTTCTTCAGTGGTTGGGGAGATAGCTTATAGACTGAAGTGTGCATTTTGATGTGTTAGGTCCTGAATTTTGTCCCTAATATTACAAAACATCCATGCCCCCCACCCCCCCACACACAATCACAGTAGCACCAGGTACAGCCCTGGTGGTCTCCAACACTGCTTTGCATACCATGGTTCAAATCCCTGGTACCACATAATGTTCCTTTGAGAACCACCAGTGATGACTTGAGCACAGAACTAGGAACAGCTCTGAATATTACTGGTAGTGACCCCCTATCCTCAACCCCAACATACACAGACAAAAAAGAAGCTCTACAATATAATAATTAATGAATACAAAAGGGATAAATGTGCAAGACCATATTTGGGTTGTATTCGAGAGAGAAACTAGCAAGATATGCTTTCTAAATAAAGGGGCAATAAATAAAGGAAAGTGAAATTTTCCCGTGTTCTATATCCATACTGATAAAAGTTTTTAACAGGGAAAAACAGCGTAGGCATTAGTCTCTGATGTGAATAGGCTGAAAAGTTGAGGGATCTTGAAACACTGGTGGATATACTGATATAATAATTCTGAAACTATAAAATAGTAACTTAAATGCTAGCCCAGACTATGGTGCCCAAGTTACAAAATAAAAACATTTAGTTAAAAAATTAAAAATCGAATAAAAGAGTTGAGAAGTCATTATCCTTAATGTCACTGTAATATAAAGGAGAAGAAACTGAAAAACGTACCTATTTTGTTTCAGCAATGAAAAAATACTTAATTATATGTATAGTATATATATACACATGTATAACATATATATATATAAAGCAATAATACAGTAGATATGGCACTTGTCTTGTACCTGGCCAAACCACGTTTGAACCCTGGCATCCCATGTCCCTGACCTCACTAGGTGTAATCCCTGAACGCAGAGCCAGGAGTATACCCTATGTACCACTGGGTAGCACCGCACTGTAGCACTGTCGGATTTGCTCAAGTGGGCACCAGTAACGTCTCCATTGTGAGACTTGTTGTTACTGTTTTTGGCATATCAAATATGCCATGGGTAGCTTGCCAGGCTCTGCCATGTGGACGGGATACTCTCCGTAGCTTGCGGAGCTCTTTGAGAGGGACATAGGAATGGAAGCGAGATCAGCCTCGTGCAAGGCAAATGTCCCATCCGCTGTGCTATTGCTCCAGTAAAAGTGCCACTAGATGTGGCTCAAAAACAAAAACAAACAAAAAAGAATTTCCATGGTAATAGTGATTGCAATTTTGGGCAACTTAATTATTGATTGCTGGAGGCTTGGAGGAAAGGGAAACTGGAAAATAACTACAAATGTTAAATTCAATGATTTTATGTATTTATTGGTTTTTTTTTTTTTTTTTTTGCTTTTTGGGTCACACCCAGCGATGCACAGGGGTTACTACTGGCTCTTCACTCAGGAATTACCCCTGGTGGTGCTCAGGGAACCATATGGGATGCTGGGATTAGAACCCGGGTCGGCCGAGTGCAAGGCAAACGCCCTACCCACTGTGCTATCGCTCCAGCCCCTGTATTTATTGGTTTGGGGCCCACATCAAGAAGTGCTCAGGGCTCACTTCTAACTCTGTACTCAAGGATCACTCCCGGCTGGTTCAGAGGATTCTAGGGAATAAATTTATCCATCCATGTGCAAGGCAAGTTCCTTACCCACTGTACTATCATTATAGCCCACAGAAGTTGACTTATATGTCATAACAAATAACATAGTTATTATTATTATTATGACTATTATATTTAGAAAATTAGGACATGAGAGTTTTGTGTTAAATAATTTATATAACTTAGATTACACAGAACTAAAATTAAAATTTTATAACAGAACTAAACAGAGGAGTAGTTAAACAATTTTTTTGTCACACTCTGCCATTAATCAATATATTATGTTCTCTGTAGAGAGGTGAAGTGCATACATATGCATCACTGTGTCACTGTATCACTGTATCCTGTTGCTCATCAATTTGCTCAAGTGGGAACCAGTAACATCTCCATTGTGAGACTTGTTGTTACTCTTTTTGGCATATCGAATATGCCACGGGTATCTTGCCAGGCTCTGCTGTGCGGAGGGGATACTCTCAGTAGCTTGCCAGGCTCTTTGAGATGGATGGAGGAATAGAATGCCGGTCGGCCGCATGCAAGGCAAATGCCCTACCCGCTGTGCTATCACTCCAGCCCGGCAATATAATTAACTTCAGAAATTAATATATACACTATACATAAATGTAAGTGAATAAATATTATTAATTTATTCATACACACATATATGCATATGTTTGTCCATGTAGGAGATAAGCTTTTCCATGAAAACCAAGATAAAAATTGTGAAGTCAGACTTACTGATTTCATCACTGTAAGATTATTACCAAGTTTTTTTTAAATGAAGAGCTAGAGGACTAGAGCGATAGTGCAGAGTTTATAGTGTTTTCCTTGAATGTTGCCAATCTCAGTTCTATCTCTAGCACCCCAAGAACTGCCAGAAGTGATCCCTGAGCACAGAGCCAGGTGAAAGTTGGGAGCACTGCCTAATGTGACCCCCAAACTAAAAACTAAAATAAAGCCCATAGTTCTTAAATTAAAATTAAACTATGTAAATAATCGGTGATGCAGTGATTTTACGGAAAAAAAAAATACATGCTAAAATTCAAAGTAAAACAGTAAAAATAAAAGTTGGGGTGGATGTTTCTGATAGTGGACCTTGGGTCCCCTAGCATCACTTGAGAGAATCATTATAGATGAAAGGAATATTTTTACAGAGGTAATGTTGGTTTACAAGAGAATATATATTTTATATTTACTTAGGGTTGCAATGTAACTATGTCACAGTTAACTGAAGAATCAATGGTCTCTGCAATAGTCCATTTCACCCAATGAATTAATAATTATTTTCATGCAATTAATGCATTGTATATAAAATATGACATGCTATTTTGCACTTAAATTGTTCAGATTATAAATAATATTTAATGTTTTATGATATTTCAAAAGCATTTCCGGGCAAAATTTCAATAATATTTATCATTGACTATCAGTACCATATTCACTAAATTATTATTTAAAATGGAAAATGGAAGAAATTATTTCAAACCTAATGGAAGATAGACTAGATAAAAGTTTAGCTGTTAATTATGCATTCACATTTGTTAATATAAAGATATATTCAAATTACATTTTTTATGAAAAACACAGTTTATAATACTATTTTATGTAAAACACATGATTATATATACTTATGTAAGTCTTTCTGACTCACCTTGCGCGGCCAGCCTTAGTCCATGATCTATAACGTTTTTCCATATGACTACGCCAAAACTTGAACAATTTAATAAAGAGATACCCTAGAACTGCAGCTTCTCATTTTGAGATATTCTTCATAAGTTTAACTCTCAAATCTACATTTTTTAGTTTCATGCAAATTTATGCAACAACATAGTTTTGTCTCATATCTGTAAGTAGTTCCACATACATGTGACTCATTTCAAATATTATTGCCATGTCTAAACAGTTTACTGGAAAAAAAAACATACAATTCTATTATTGGACTTGAATTTTTTTTTCTTTTTGGGACACACCTGGCGATGCACAGGGATCACCCCTGACTTTGCACTCAGGAATTACTTCTGTAGGTACTCAGGGGGCCCATATGGGATGCTGACATTCGAATCTGGGTCAGCCATGTGCAAGGCAAATGCCCTACCCACTATACTATCGCTCCAGCACCTAAACTTGACTTTTAATTACACAGAGTATCCCTGAGACATTAGCTTAAAATTGTATATTCTATTTCTATTCATTCCCATAGGAATGGTTGGAAAAACTCCCAAGATGCAAATATAGATAATAATGATATGAGCATAATCTCATTATTATGCTATATGTGATACATAATAAAGCAGCACTGTAGCACTGTTGTCCTGTTGTTCATTGATTTGCTTGAGCAGACAACAGTAACATCTCCATTGTGAAATTTGTTATTGTTTTTGGCATATGGAATATGCCATGGGTAGCTTGCCAGGCTCTGCCTTGTGGTCAGGATACTCTCAGTAGCTGCCCGAGCTCTCCAAGAGGGACTGAGGAATCGAACCTGGGTCAGCTGCTTTTGAAAGGCAAACGCCCTACCCGCTGTACTATTGCTTTGGTCCTCATAATAAAGTAAACTTTATTATGAGGAAATTATTTGTATATGTATTTTGTAAAGATGATTTGACGTGCTCATGCTCATAAAAGAAATATACTTCACTCCATTAACACATTTTGTCTGCAGCAATCAACAAAATGAATCACCAAAAATTATACTGACTTTTAAATTTATATGAAGTAATTATATGTAGAAAACTATGACTTGTCAAAAAAACAAAAACTAGAAAGCCATAAAGTATAGGAAATGAGATAGAATTATAACTTTATCCTTTTTTTGACACCTCTTTCAGTTTAGTACATAATCAGTAAATAAATGTGTCACTGTTTTGCTCAACCAGAAAATGCACAAAATACTAAAAATCCATAAAAATACCATGGATTTTACTCTTAAGTAACAATTACATTAACTTTTTTTAAAAAAAAATTAAAAGATTAAACAGAGATTTTTGGCAGGCTGTGGAATTGGGTAGTAAAAAACATTAGCTTCAACAGAAAACTGCATTGATTTATCTTTATTGAAACACATGAAAAGAGGGTCCATAATAATAACATGAAGAAAGAGTCCTTTCTTTAAAATAAAGTGGATTGAATTTGACTCTCCAATTGTTTACTCTAATGATTTTTATTTGAGTAAAAATATTGATTCCTAGACATTTGGAAAACTATTGTACTACTTCAGTTTACTTTCTATGTTTTACCTAAAAATAATCATTCTGTGGAAAAGGAAGAAATTACAATGATAATTTCTAAAGCAAAAATATTTCAACAGTTGTAGGTTTGATTGTAGATTAACCTGCATAGTGATTAGTTATACAAATTTATGGTGAGGTCATAAAAAAGTTTGATTTAAGACAAATTTTCATATCTGCAATTTCTTAACAAACTGAAAACAAATATAAGTATGGACTTATCAAACTTTTACCAGTTTTGTTTCATTTTTATAGTCTTCTTTAAACTGGAATTTTTCAAGCTGAAAAATATATTTTATCTGTTTAGCACAGTTAATTTTTAGAAAACATGTAACAGAAATAAACTATTATTTAAAATTCCCTTTTAGGGCGGGATGGAGCTATACTGGGATTCTTGGTGGTGGAATATGAGCACTGGTGAAGGGATGGGTATTCGAGCATTGTATAACGGAGATTTAAACCTGAAAACTTTGTAACTTTGTAACTTTCCACAATAAAAAATTAAAAAAAAATAAAATAAAATTCCCTTTTAAAAAACATAGGTTCAGGAGTATAATCACTTCCTAGGGCTGACAGTAAAATATCAGAAACTAGCTAGCATTGGAACAATGTAATTTATTATCTCACAGGTATGGAGGAGAAGAATTCAAACCCTATGGGTTTGGAGGATAAAGTTTCCTCTGAAATCTGTAGGGAAAATCTTTCTTACCTTGCCTCTTCCTGGTACTTGATGACTGCCTAGAAATCCTTAGCATTTCTTGACTTCAGCAGCAACACCCATCTTTTCATCTATTGTGACATAGTATTCTTTTCTTGCATCCCTTATTTTCCTTCTCCTAAATACCCCAGTCATTTTTGGTTAAAGACTCATCCTGCTCCTGTACGATCTAATTTTATCTGATCACATCTGCAATGATACTATTCCCAAATACACCATATTCAGATGTATTAAACCAAGAAGCTCCACAAATCTTTTGCAGGAACTAAATTCAATTCCTTCATTCACATTCCACAGCAAACTAATGAACTTTCAGATCACTAAATATGTTCTAAAATGAAACTACATACTTAGGGTCTCCTGGTTAAGAATAAATAAAAATGTTGGTGGAATTATGACAAAAGACTTAAATTATGCGTCAAGTGTATCTGGTTTATAAACTGAGACTAAACTGGCTTAGAATTCATGGGCAGAGTTCTTTCTGGGAGACAGAGTCTCCCAGTCACAAAAACAAATTATAATTTCATTTGACCGAATAATTCATTCCACCTCTTGTTTTGTTGACTTCTTTCTTTCTTTCTTTCTTTCTCTCTTTCTTTCTTTCTTTCTTTCTTTCTTTCTTTCTTTCTTTCTTTCTTTCTTTCTTTCTTTCTTTCTTTCTTTCTTTCTTTCTTTCTTTCTTTCTCTCTCTCTCTCTCTCTCTCTCTCTCTCTCTCTTTCTTTCTTTCTTTCTTTCTTTCTTTCTTTCTTTCTTTCTTTCTTTCTTTCTTTCTTTCTTTCTTTCTTTCTTTCTTTCTTTCTTTCTTTCTTTCTTTCATCAGACTAATGCATTTTAGTTGCTTTTATTTTCTCCTTAACTTTTCCAACGAGGGAAAAAGGTCAGTTACGGTGTTGGGACGGAGGCCGGCCGGGAGAAGAGAGGCTGGCTTGCGGGAGAGAGCATGGGGACTCAAAGGCATAGTGGGAGTTTGGGGGACATGCGTGCTGGAAGGACCCACAGGTCTCCCACAGGTCTCCTGGGGACAAGGTGCAGCCTGACTGAGGCCTCAGCAATGACTATAGTCAGTGACTGGGAGAATAGGGACAAGTATGCCAAGGCATGAACAAACTGCAGAAGGTCAGAGTTGAGAGACGCTCAACTGGCCTTTTAAAAATTGTGGGCTGGAACAATTGCACAGCGGGTAGGGCATTTGCCTTGCATGCAGCTGACCTGGGTTTGATTCCTCCATCCATCTCAGAGAGCCCAGCAAGTTACTGAGTGTATCCCAGCCACACAGCAGAGCCTGGCAAGCTACCCATGGCGTATTCATATTCAATGTGCCAAAAATAGTAACAACAAATCTCAGAATAGAGTCGTTACTGGTGCCTGCTCAAGCAAATTGATGAACAATGGTACTGCAGCGCTACAGTGACTTAATTTTTTAAAAGGGAATATGGGTTTATGGAATTGCAAGTTTTAGGGTATTCAAATGTTAATATCAGCTTTATTCTTAGATTTATTCAGAGATTGTCAGCAGGACAATGCTATAAGGAGAATTGCCTCAGGGAGTTGAACTCACCATTCCTCAGCATGATAGGAAAACAACAGGCTGGTTTGGAGTCAGGATCAATCAAGAAAAGAAACAAGGACTAAAAGATTGCTATGACATACCGTTATAAAATATTGATGCCAGTATTAAAAAAAATAAAAGGAAGAATTGAATAGAACAGTCACTGCAGAGGAAAACTCCAAAGCTACATGCAGGTAGGAGAAAAGGAGAAGGACAGAAAATGGCACCCCAGAGGAAACAGGAAGTGGTTTTCAGGGTATAGTTCCTGGGTCAGCAGCACCACCACCTGGAAATTTGTTATAAATGCCAAACCCCATCTCAAGTCTAATCAGAAGTTCTAGGGTTGGAATCCAAAAGCTAAGTTTCAATAAGGCACCAAGAAATTCTTAGGTGCCCCTCATATATTAGACCCAGTGAAAAGGGAGAAAATTGCGGTGAAAATTTATGTGAGGAAAAACGCAACAGACTGAAACCCAACAGACAATCTGAAGTTTAGTGTTGTAGAATTGAGACAGAGATAGGCTGGCTGATTGGACTATAGGTTACCTAACAGATTCAAATAAAAGTCCAGAAAATAGTACTTGAAAGATAGTGGTCATGGGGCACAGGCATCTTGATATCTCAGTGAGAAAGCACTGGATCCAAGTAACAAAAACTGTATTATGCCAACGTGAGTGTTAAAAATAATTCTGACAATGACTCAGAAAAAAGTGAGGAAAAAATGCCTATCATTTTAGAGAATACATATAACATCAAGAAAAAACTGTTCCTAAAAATATGAATGTCAAGGTGCTAATTGAGAACACTTAGACAGATATGATGAGCATTTTATTAGAAACAGGTAAAAAAGTTTATCCTCATAAAGCGGTATAAAACTTGATAAAATTTTGTCATACTATTTAGTTGAAGAAAGTAGACTGGTGAAATAATTGAAAAGAGTTCTAAGCAAAACACACAAAATCCTACTCCCTCCCAAATATGTGATAATAAATGTGTTTCTTAATAGCATTAACTTTATGACAATTAATTTTGAATAAACAGAAAATTGACATACAAATCATAAAGTTGGTTACACTTCGTAGTATGCTTAGATTTATTTTACTTTTTATCTGAGTCTTTCTAGTCGTGTCTCTCTAAATTTGTATTCTACAATACAAGAGGGAGAAATAAAAGAATCACAACTGAATTTTAAGATGGTAATTTTTCAGTCTTATATCTTTAAATATAGTGTGCTTTTTTATTGATTGATTGTTTTATAAACACATATTAACACTAATGAAATT
This sequence comes from Sorex araneus, assembly GCF_027595985.1. Classification (NCBI taxonomy): domain Eukaryota; kingdom Metazoa; phylum Chordata; class Mammalia; order Eulipotyphla; family Soricidae; genus Sorex; species Sorex araneus. Next base: position 62,000,435 of record NC_073306.1, read on the forward strand.
TTGTTCAACTTTTCCAACCATAATGAATGCATTCATTCAGAAAATGTTTAAGAAAATTCTTTGTGTCTTTGGTTCTGAATCACTTTATCTGGTTTGCCATAAATGTTTCACTTTTAAGGCAATCTCTCTATTTTTTAATAATGTAAGGGCACTGCTATTTATTCAGTCATTGATTAAGCTGACTGAATTGGGCATGAACTCCACATTACCTTTATTTATTAAAATTTTTAAATTTTATAAGTTACTTTACAATGTTTGATTACATTTAATATTCAAACATCAATCCTACCACCATTACACCTTCTTACCACCAAATTTGGGATGTTTCCATCATAAACCCTGATCCCTATCCCAAAACACACAAAATAATATATTTTGTATTGTCTGTTATGAAGAACTACTGAACATGCTTACAAAAAAGTGTTAATATAGGAAACAGTGTGAAGATTGTTCTAGTTTGGCAGGAGCCATTAAGACATTCTATAGGATATCACTAACATGTTGTTGGAAGTTTGGGTGATGTATGCTTTGAGATATATATGTGAAAATAAATATATATGTGTATGTGTGTGTGTATATATATACATATATATATACATACATATATATATGTATATATATGTATATTTACTTCCCTCTATGATTTGTTGCCTACTATCTGAACCCTATCAAATGTGGTATGGTAATTATGGAGAATGGGTAGGGAGTGTTTTATGATGTGTCGCAGGGCTGCTTTCACCAGGAGTATGTTTAGTCACAGGTGAGTCTCGGCCCAAATGTGTGGGGAGCAGCCTTGAACGTGTTGGTGGTGGTTGGGTTGTGGAGGTTTTTGGCTCCTGGAACTGGGTCCCTTGGGGCGGGGAGGGTTCTCACTGTCCCCTCCCTCCACCAGGAGGAAACAGCCTGGCACGAGTCCAGTGGCATTGTTATGCGGGCCTCATGTTATGTTCCCTTTTAGGAGAAGCAGCCTTGTGATCTGGACAATGGCCAATGGCGAGATTATCGGGCGCCGGCAGGAGGTGGCTTATGGGCATGAGCCCTGGGTCACCAGAGACTGGGGAAAGTAGGCAGAGGATCTCCAATCCTGGTCCCACTGAGCCCAGAGTCCAAGGTCACAAAGCTCCGCATTAGCTGGGTTCCGTAGGACTTCGCTCATGCTTGAGGCTCGGCCCAAGCACGTGGGGAGCAGCCTTGAGCATGGCGGTGGTTGGATTGTGGAGGTTTTTGGTTGCTGGAGCTGGGTCCCTTGGGGCAGGGAAGGCTCTTAACCGCCCCACTCTGGGGTGCCCCAGTGTAGACAGCCTGGGGTCAGGATATTCTGCAATATTTCTTTCAGGAGCTTTAGTTTATAGTTTCTGGATCTTGGCGGTTGACGAGATTACGTGGTGCTGGGGACAGTTTGTAGGTGTGACTGCCAAGCTACTGGAAAACTCAGGAAGTGGGGGTGGGGGAAGGCCCAGTCCCCATCCAAGCAGGCCTGGAGCTTTCAGTCACGGGTTCCTGCCTATGCCTACCGCTGCGCTACAGGCCTTAACTGCATCTTTTGATCTCTTTTGAGATTTATGGGTCTCTGAAATAAGGCCAGTAAACGAACTTATGTAGCTGAGCCAGAGGTGGTTTGTGGATGTGCAGCCCACATAACTAACTTTTGGCTGTTTAATTTCTTGGGAAACGTGGCCCCAAGTTGTTGGGTTCTGGCCAAAGACACAGCAACAATTTTGGGTATCTGGGAGTTTGAAGGCACCATCAGGTTGCTAATGCACTCCCCACACAGGTACAGGTTGACCTTCTGACAGCACAAAAGCCCCTGGCAGTCTATTTTTCATTTCTAAATATTCTTTTTTTCCCTACTAAATATTACTTTTATATAAATACTTGGTATTCACAAGTAATGCTAATTTTCTGACATTATTTTCTTTCTGTTTTCAAAGAAAATTACTATATAATGAAATATAATTTAGTGCTATTTATCTGAATTTGAACCTTATAAAGTTGAGTTTTTTTTTTAAAAAGACCCCCCACCACTCTACTTTAATGTCACTTCTATGTGACATAATTACTGTTCTTAAGTAGCCCCTTCCTTCCCTATTCTCTAAACCCCAATTTCATTTGGTAACCTTCGTTATTTTTTCCAAAGTCCAAGTATTTGGGCACTGTTGAAGTCATGGGCCCCCCACCGTGGGTTATGAGAGGGGAAAATGAGAGAGACTGTCACTTTCTCTAATCACCTCTACCACCCAGGGACCCTTTGGGATGCCTAGAACTGATAAACTCTTCAGAGTCCCTGTGTGGCACAGCCAGAGCCCCTGCCAGCCCCACCAAGTGGCTGTCAAAGACACACCTGATGTCCCCTTGGTCTTCTCAGCATGGAGGTTAATCTCTACCACCCAAATTTCTTGGAAGGGAACTGCAGACTCAGGTTAGAATGAGGAATTGCTCTTTGCAGGAAAGGAAAGTCAGTCCTAGACCTTACCTAGGCCTTCCAGATTCTTGTCCTATCTCACAGAAAGGAATTTCAGGAAGAGATGAGCAGTGAAATAAAAGCAGATTTTTATTTTATTTATTTATTTATTTATTTATTTATTTTACGTTTTGAGAAAGGGAAAGGATGGAGGGAAATTAATGGGAGTAGCACATTCATGAGAGAATGTGGGCTTCTCCAAAGGAGGAGACCCCCAGAACATATCTCAAGAGAGGAGATGTAGGAGACACAAGTAAGTGCTCAGGCACCACATGTGCTCAGCCATGTGAGCACAAGCAGCATATGGGCTCAGGCAGCATATGTGTGCCCTTCTTTTGTTCAAGTAGGCTTGCATAGAGTTTTACCCAAGCTGCCTATTGTGAGGTTTCTAGCTAGATAAGAGTCCTTTGCTAGGGTGGTTGCCAAGGGAGATAGAATTGGGATCACTGTATCACTGTCATCCCATTGTTCATCAATTTGCTTGAGTCGGTGCCAGTAATGTCTCCATTCGTCCTAACCCTGAGATTTTAGCAGCCTCTCTTTACTCTTTCTTCCCAGTGGTGCCACATTGGAGGCTCTTTCAGGGTCAGGGGAATGAGACCCATCATTGTTACTGTTATTTTTGCAGAATTGGGATAGTGTTCTTCAAAACTCTTTTTTTCTTGACCTTTGTTCCTTATAGAACAATATAGCCTCAGGTAGTTTTGGTTTATTGGGTTACTCCCATCACAGTGCTCCCATTTCTGTTTTTATTTGTAATTTCTTTCTTTGTGTCCTGTTGACTTGTAAATATTGTTTTTTTCTCTTCTCCTTGAGGCCTTTGCATAGTTTATTCAGAGCCATGTCCTTTTGTAAGGGCACAGGAAGACGGTAGCAAATGCTATGCTTTGTAACCTGGGAATCATTTGACTCTACATGATATTTTCCTCCTGGGCATCTGTTCTCTCGACCTAAGAGTCAGCTGCCCTTACTTCCTAGCACCCCCAAAAGCAGGGTCCCGATGAAGAGGGATGGGACGGACCCAGGGCAAGTGGTGAGTTATGTGCTACCATGGCATAGAGATGGGCCTGGCCAAAGTGCCTAATACTTAACTATAAGTTAAGAGCTTGGTCATGGACAAATGCTGTCATGATCCTAAAAGTAATAACTAGATTCGGACCCTGCTAGGGTTAGGAATGATTAATCTGGCCTGAGCACTGTAGTCTGAATCTGTGGCAAGATGTTGCCAGGAGAGCTGCCCTGCAAGCCTCAATGTATCTCTTACTGTGTCCATACAAAAATAATTAGTATTAAGAGTTGATGGAGTTTTTGGATTGAGGAAAGGAGAAAAAAGACCTTAAGAGGTATTTTGCCTACTGGCAGTTAGGAAGAGCTTTGGAATGCCCCTAGGTGGTGTTTCCTTTAAACCTGGTGGCCCTCAGGAAGGGCTTTCTTATGTTGATTTGCTACCAGACTGTGTGTAGCCTAGAGGGCAAGGTGGAGAGAGACATGTTGGGGGGAGAGACTAGTGTAGAGGAGATGAATCCTGAGAGTCAGGATGGATGAATGAGGGGCTAGGAGAGACAGGAGACGGGAATGAGGAGCAGTGTGAGTCTAGAATGGGGGGGCTCAGAGAGACTAGAACAGGCGTGTGGAGAGAATGGAATAAACGGCAACTGATCAATCAACCGCTTTGGCCCTTTCGTCTGTCCAATGGCCTGGGCCGCCCAAGGCTGGGCAAGTGGCCCAGGACTGACCCCCCGGAACCTAGGCAGCTGACCAGGAGAGCTGCCTGGACTTTCCTCCAGCTGCCCTCCACCAGATATTTTGTACAGTTCCTGTTAGAACTTCTCTTGGAGTGTGGGTCCATTGTGGGTCCATTCTTCTCTGGTCTAGGCTAGCTCCAGGTAAAGATCTTATCAGGCCTTAGCTGCTGTAGCCACAGGTGGTCTTGATGGTGTTAGGGCTAGGAGATTTCACTACTCCCCAGGAATTCTATTGCCAGGCATGGGAGGGTGAAGTTGTGTGTGTTTGGGGCGAGGGGTTGCTACATCACTGTCATATTTTCTTGCTTTGTTTCTTTATATGCCACATATGATTGAGATTATTTAGTATTTGTCTTTTTCCCTCTGACTTCTTTTGCTTAATGTGACCTCATATGATTTCACGTTGCATAAAAAAGTAAGATTTCATATTTTCTTCTAACCGAGTAATCACTATTCATACATACTACAACATTCTTTGTTAATTCAGCTGTAATTAGACATTTAGAATATGTCCCAAATTTGACTTTTATGAATAGCATTTCAATGAACATAGATATGTGTACATCTTTTCGAATTAGTGCTTCTGTGTTCTTTGGGAAAATACCGAGTTCGACCTTAACTTTTAAGACGATAAAGTACATCAACAATAAATTGTCTATTTGCCTTAAATCACCTACAACATACCTGAGTTCAAATAAATAGTACAAAAGATGTCTACAATATTCTCTCTCAAGCCCACTCACTCAATTATTTTATGAGATTTTCTCTACAGATTTAGTATAAAAGTAGAGAAATATTTTTTGTAAAGGACCAAATTGGGATATATACATGAGTATTTTAACACACAGTTTAGTTTTTAGATTCAGTTCCTTGATAACTTAAACCTTTAGAATATTAAAATATTAAGGACATTTTAGTAAATATGAAAGGTCAAATAAAGATTTGTGGTTTTCTTTATTTTCTTTATTTCTGAAATTTAAATGAGCTAATATTTACACACTTTAAAAGTATGAAATAATCTTGAGATAGATCAATCTTAAGCATGAAGAATGTTTTATGTAGTCAGGTAAGATGCCAATGAATATTTTATTCTAAAATATTTGAAAATATTTTTATTCTAAAAATATTTTTAGTTCTATTATCTAGTCATTATATATAAGTATATTAAAACAATGCAATAAAATATTAGCAGTGCTTTTAATTTGGCTTATTTGTTTGTTGTTTGGAGGACATACCTCGAAGTGATCAGGCTTATCCTGGCTCTGTACTGAGGGATCATTCCTGACAGGAATTGGGGAACCATATATAGTGTCAAAGACTGAACTTGGTCTGATGTAGGCAGATAGATTAGGGAATGGTCTCCATGTCATGGCAATGACATTTCTGGTTGGTAATAAAGCCTTAGTCCTAAGTTTGACCCACAGGGTGGATACAGAAAGCAAGACCTAGCGGCAGACTGAGGAGACTGGGACCCTCCCTATAGAATGGGACTGAAGGAAATTACTGGAGAACCCTCAGTTCCTTCCTTTAATCAATTAACCCTCAGCTAGCCCAGATGAGAGAAGGCTTGACCCACCCTCTGAGAGAAGATCTATCAGGAAAAAAAGTCAAGAAGAGGAGTTTCAAAGAAGATCACTCCCAACTCTATCTTCTTGGAAACAACCCTAGCAATAGACTCTTACCTAACATAAAGCCTCAGGTGGAGCAGCTTGGGGAACCCCTATATGTGCTGCTTATGCACATGTGGCCAAGCATATGTATTGCCTACATCTTCCCTCTTGAGATGTGTACTTTCATGGTTTCATATCTAATGTTGGGATGTGTGTAGGAGCCCTCTCTACCTTTGGAGAAGCCTGTGTTCTCTCTGGAAAGCATTACTCTATTCTCACTTTCCCTCTCTCCTTTCCCTTCCTAAAAATACTCCCAATAATTTATCTTTACTTTACTGCTCATCTACTCCTAAAATTCTTTTCTGCCGAGGCGAAACAAGAACACTAAAATCCCTGTATCGTTTGGTGGTACGAGGCGGATTGGGAGAAAGTGACCACCAACTTCAACTTCAGGTCGGCCACAAAAATCTGGCTTTTTCAAAGTAAAATTATCTGTATATTTTGTATCAATAAATTGGAAATTATATCTGATTCAATAAAATCAGTCAAGAATTATCATGTTTGGGGCTGGAGCAATAGCACAGTGGGTAGGACGTTTGCCTTGCACGAAGCCGACCCTGGTTCGATTCCCAGCATCCTATATGGTCCCTTGAGCACCACCAGTGGTGATTCCTGAGTGCAGAGCCAGGAGTAACCCCTGTGCATTGCCAGATGTGACCCAAAAAGCAAAAAAAAAAAATTACCATGTTTGACTTTAGTTTTAGATTTTTGGAAATGTTTATAGCTATTTTAATGGGACCTAATTTGTTTGAACTATGATACTATTTCCCTTACTAAATAAAAAATAATAATAGGTATCAAATAGATGTTCAAAGAATATTTGTCAAAGTAACAAGGACAAGATACTTTGAAAACACAAAAATTATTTTTTCACTTCTCATGTGAATTGTATTTTTGAGAGACATTATTTCATTATGTCCCTAGGAAGATGTAAGGAGCAAGAATCTCATGCAAAAGGAATTGATATAATACCTTTTTCCAAATGTTCAGTAATTGCATGACCAAATATTGGGAGAAATTAAAGAAGCTAAATCTATCTTTGAGTTTTGCTTACTGAAAATGATCATATCACAGGATCTGAGAACTTCTTTATTTGAAAAAAATCTTTATGTATAAGCTTTTTCTGTTTGACTTCTGCATCTATAAATTATATGCTAGTGTACTCAAGTGTTACCCTTACACAATTTCCAGTACAATGATTCCTGTTAATTTTCAAATCATGTTCCAAAGAATAGTAAGATTCTTTGAGGCATTTTTCTAGCTTCCAGGGGAGAAAGTAAGATAACTATGTTTATGCTTAATTTATATTGGATCTGTCATCTCAGAGTATGTCTTAATACTAGCACAAAAATATGTTTCTAAAACATACAAACTTGCCCAGAAGGGTTTCTAATTTACTAACTTTTAAAAAGTACTGGTATTGATAAAAGCCCAAAATTCAAATACCAATTTCAATTCTGCTACTGATTGTAGAAACTGAAATATCTGTCTTGTGAAATTTTACACTTTTAAGTAAGCTAGGAAAATAATTCATTTTATAAACAATTTTTTTATCTACTGAGAAAATTATGATGTAAAGTGTAAAGTATTGTTTTATAGCAATTTTAAATTAATAAGTGAAAACACCATGTAAGCACATATTAAAGTCATTATAGGGGAGTAAAAAATGCATGTAAACATTATATGACTAGAAAAGACAATCAAAGTTTTGAGCAGATTTCATATTTCATAATTAAAAATATACTGGCAACTTTATTTAATGCTTGCCTAAGTGAAACATTAAACAACTTTTCTAGATTCATTCATTTACATAGCTCTTAGATAAGCCATATTTGGCCTTCTAATGGATGATAATAATGTTAATGGTAATCATATGCTCCATTTACATAATATATTTTATTTCCTGTGCTGGAACTACTTTTATAACATTGATCTCATTTTTCTTTTGATGACATTCTTATGAGGTAAGCAATTTTAAAAAGATAGAAAATAAAGACTATAATATAGTGCAAATAATCATAAAAGAAAATTACTTACAACATCCTCCCAAAGTAGTAAATTATTGATTACATTACTTTAGTTTTTATTTTGGGGGAACATGGGGCCTTGGGTCACATCCTGCAGTACATAGGGAATATTTCTGGCTCTGTATTTAGGAATGACTCTGGGGATCAAACTTTGGTGGTTTACATGGAAGGCAAATTCCTTATTCCCTATACTATTATCTCTTTGGTTTATCTTGAGATACAGAGAAGTGCACAAAAAATGTTTCATAAATCTAAGATTTATTTTTCTCTTATTTTCCCCAATACTTGGTTAAATGGACTGGAGCCATAGCATAGCGGGTAGGGCATTTGCTTTGCACACGGCAGACCTGGATTTGATTCCTCCATCCCTCTCAGAGAGCCTGGCAAGCTACCAAGAGTATCCCGCCCACACAGCAGAACCTGGTAAGCTACCCATAGCATATTCAATATGCCAAAAACAGTAACAACAAGTCTCACAATGAAGACATTACTGGTGCACGTTAGAGCAAATTGATGAACATCAGTGCTACAGTGCTATTTGGTTAAATGGTTTGCTTATTTTTATCTATAATTATCTTATTATGTGCATTTTAAAATCACTTTCACACATGTATTTTTCATACATAAATTGCTCTCATTTATCATTTTATGTATTATGTTTATATATATTTTATAATAGAATAGTTCTTATTTAAATTCTAATTTTATATGTCGCTAAATATGTCTTCCTTATAAAGGTTTGCATTCATCTGATATATTAGCACTCAGCAAAAATGATTACTATTACTTTATCTTTCAAAAATAAAATCTTTCTATGGACATTACAACATAGAAAAATGGAGCAGTATGTGGGATTAGTATCTTCCAGCTTTCTAGATGTTTAAAAGTTTCTGTTTAAAAAGTTTAAAAGTTAAAAAGTCTAAAAGTTTCTGCTACATGGTCTGTATTTTTTGAGAAACGAACGTGAAACGAATTCATTGCAAGCAGAATATATATGAAATTCAGTTGTCAGTAAACTAATTTAATAGAAAGTCTTGTAAAGAAACATTCAGCAGATAGTTCTTAATAAAAAAAAGTCATTCAGAGTATCTGGATCAGTATTTTTGAAAAAACAGGTTGAAATACTACTTGAAATCTATTTAAAGGGCACAATCAGCAATTTTTGGAATAAAATAAGTATATAATAAAAACATTTGAGTATATTATGTACAAATCTATGCTTTGTTTTATAAAATTTATTTTTTATGGTGTGTATGTGTGCACAAATATAATTATATGCCAGGTCAGAACGCAAATAAAAGTTATTTTGGTCTTTGTTTCTGTCAAAAAAAATCAAAAGGTAAGAGAAAAGAGAAAATGTTTATAATAAATCTGAAAGGTTCAACTTCCTTCATAATAAAGAGGTGTATGACACCATCATTATCCCTGTAGGCTAAAAGTTCAGCTTACTTTCATATGCTGAGACTGAAAGTTGAATAATCTAAAGAAAAGAACACCCACTATGAAAACAGAATTATTAATAATAACAATTAATCTATAAAATTCAAAATAAAAGAAAAAAGCAAAACTATAAAAGCTAAGGAAAGTAACTAAAAAATAACTCTAATGTAAACATATTCTAACTCAATAAAATAGTACAATAGGAAATTACCTTAGAATAAAGCTAGTGTTGTGGAAGATTAGTGCTCTGGATACAGGATAATCCTAATAGCTCACTATTCCTCTAATCTCAGTTTCACACTAAGAGTCTATGAGCCAATAGCACATACCCAGTGGATGTCTACCTTGAGAAGAAGTGCTATAGTCTAAAGTTTTGCAGTAGAGATACCTTATGAAAACATTTATTTCTTTCAACCTCCCCTATTCTATTAGCAGAAGGAAATGGAAGCTAATTTATTGCAGTATCAGCATAGGAAAAAAATGGGGGAGAAAAAAAATCACTTGAAATCCATACGCCCATTTTTTGGATGCAAGAGTTGAGAACTGCTAAGAGATATGCAGAGAGTGAGAGAGAAGTACAGGGGTTATGACAGGAGGTCAACTCATTTGTTCCCCAGTACCATATGCTTCCCTAAGTATCAGGTGTGCCTGAAGTCCCCAGCACAGAAGCGCCCTAGCAGTACTGGGTCCTTTCACTTAGCATTGAACTTATTACTTAGTTGGCCAAGAACTGCAGAGAGGAGGTCCTGGGACACCTGTGCATTGCTTGGAAAATTCTTCCCCTCCAAAACAAACAGTCAACCTAAAAAACACAACCTTTGATTAGTCTTAAGAGCCTAGACACTCTGGGCAGAGGCGATGCTTCAGCAGGAGCAAGTTTGGTACATTAGCAGTTGCATTTTTTTGCATATTGATAAGAACATGAGAAAAAAGACCACCAAAAGTTCACAACATTCCCCCATGATGTAACTCTTAAATCTACGGAGAACTCTAAGCCAAGGCAATATAGAAAAAATATGTATATATTTAACCCTTCAACAAAATATTCTGAGTTCAGTATTCTCTTGAGAAATCTGCATAATCTCAATAATACATTACTCAATTATCTCATGTTGTCTAAATGAAACTACTTAACTTTTCTATTTTTCTCCTGAACTTCTTTTCTGCTAGGGTAGAACACAAATTCAGGAAACCAGGGCAGATTATAAGAATTGAATTTCCTTTTCTTTTCCTCAAAGAATTATTCCTTGCTCTTTGAAGATGGAAATCAAATTTCATTCTGTAGATTAAGTGGACCTCAGGTGCTGCTTGATTGCTGTCTTTTGCAGCTGGTGAGACTTACTGATCACTCCATTCAGGTACTTATGTCAGACATTCCAATCCTAACTCTCCCCCTACACCTCAGGCACTTTTCTATTTTTTCTAAGACAGATCTCTCCTCTCTCTCTCTCTCTCTCTCTCTCTCTCTCTCTCTCTCTCTCTCTCTGTCTCTCTCTCTCTCTCTCTCTCTCTCTCTCTCACACACACACACACACACACACACACACACTCACACTCACACACACGTTGGGGATATCGTTGGTTTGTACGTTCTCCCTTGCCACAGAGTTTGGGCTTATCTGATAATAATCTCTAAACAATTCTAGACTACATTGGTATGTACTGCTCCCCTTGCCACTAGGAGCTTAGGTATATCAGTCACGCCCATCAAGGTGATTCCCGAGCCACTCCCATTCCTTTGTTTATCCGTAATCATGTCTATGCTCCCTTCCCCAACTAGTCACTCAGCTCTTCCCCTAATCAGACTCTGTTAATTTGTAAGGTCAGAACTTGCTAGGACAGTGTACTTGTATTGTAAATTAATACTGCCTTTCTCCACTCCTTATGTCTTTTGAATAGTTTACTTTACAACAATATCCTTTTTGTATGGACAAAGAAAGACAAGTGTTAATATGCCTTGGTAACATGGGATTTAATTGGCTTCAAATATTATTCACTCCCGGGCATCTGCTTTCTTGATTTAAGCCTCAGCTGCCCTTACTTCCTAGCATCCCCAAAAGGGAACGGACGGACCCAGGGCAAGCATTGAGTTGTGTGCTACCCTGGCATCGAGATGGGCCTGGCCAAAGTGCCTAATGCTTAACTATATGTTAAGAGATTGGTCATAGACATGTCATGTCATGATCCAAAAGCAACGATGAGACTAGGACCCAGCTAGGGACAGGAAAGAATAATCTGGCCTGAGCACTGTAGTCTGAGATCGAGATGACCCCAGGAGAGCAATTCTATTAAACTTAATACATCTCTTGCTATGTCCATACAAAATTATTAATAATATGAATACTTATATGTTAGTTGGACAAGGAGAGGAGAAACACACCCATGGGATTCCGCTCTTGGGCGGGTGTCCTGCTGAAAGAGTATCTGTCCTAGAAGAAGCATCCCCTAAGGGATAGAACTTTACTCCGTATTGATTGTAACCACACCTATATGTAAGCCCCAACCCCTCATTCTTAGGGATTTAAGTAGGCTGTGAGAGTGGGCTGGGGAAGAGTGCGGGTCAGTCCCAGGGTCCGTCCCAGGGCCAGTTCCAGTGCCAGTGCCAGTGCCAGATCTGGAGAAGCTAGATCCACATCCAGATCCAGAGGAGAAAAAGAATGAAGTAGGATGGGGGAGGAAGAAGCAGAGAGAGAGACGGGAGTGTATAGAGAGGAGACTGGAATAAACTCAACTGAGACCAACCAGCCTGGTTCCGTTCCTTCCTTCACCTGCCTCATCATCGTCATCAATTTCCCTGGGGTGGGGCAAGTGGCTGGAGACTACTGAACGCGGGTGGCAGGAGAGACAGCACCACTGCCCTGTGCCTGGCACGGTGAGGTGCTCCCCTCCCCGCCCTCCCTCTTTTTCTTTTTTGTGTTTTTACACACACACACACACACACACACACACACACACACACACACACACACCTCTCCTGCTTTCTCTCTTTCATTCTTTCTCTCTCTCTTTTGTCTCTCTCCCCTTCTCAATTACTACTTCTCGGACATTCCATATTTCCCAGTGACTTCAAGCTGATAAACATATGGTATATGCCATAAGCTCATTGGTGAGCTTAATGCTACAAAATTCATAATGACTATAAAATAATCAATTGCATATTTTTGTTTATTAGCAATCAATTATCAGAAACTGGAAATTGAACAAAAGCATAATTTAGAAAGCCTTCAGAAATATAATTCCTATAGATAAATTTGGTTTGGAAATAATGTTGAAATATGAGTTTTATCCAAATTGATTATACTTTTGTGTTGAGATTATCAAGTCGAATATAAATTTGTATAACCAAAGAAGAGCTCAGAATAGTCAAACCTACTTTACAAAAGTAAAAACAATCTTGCTTTTTTAGAATTACTACGGAACTAAACCATTATGAAGTCATAAATAAAAACAGTCAAATAAAACATGTAACATAATCACGAGTGTAGAAATAGACTCACACATATAACTCAATTTGATATTTGACAAAGGTGTTGTGAGGATTCATTTTATGTGTCAAATAGGCTGGGCCACAGAATGACAAGGTACTTTGTAAATATTTCAAGTGATCTGTGAGTGTTTTGGGATGAGATGTCTGTTTAAACCTGTTGACTTTTAGTAAAGTATATTGTATTCCATGTTGTACATAAGTGTCAAGCAATTAGTTGAAAAGCTCAATGAAACTAGTCAGTATCTTCCTAAAGAGGACTTGAGCATTTCTGTAACTTCAGTCTGTTGGCCTACCCTGAAAATTTTGAACACGCAAACCTCAAAAGGCATGTGAGTCAATTTCTTATAATAAATATCTTTCTATTTATATATGTATATCCGTTTGATCCTTTTTTTTCTAGCTAGCCCTAACTAATATAGATGATAAGGTAATTATTGGTTTAAAGATAGTGTTTTCAATGTTTGATGCTAGAATGACTGACTACCACAATTAAAAAACTTTTTATAATATACCCTGAGTTAGGTATAAATCTTTTAAAAGTTAAATAAGTGAAAATAAATAAATGAGGCCCAGACAAGAACCAGAGAGGCCACACACACGAAACAGATCCTCTGTTCCTTAAAGACTATGATCCTGAAGTGCTACTAATCACTTTTGGCACCCAGCGGCTTCTTACAGAAATGCATCTAGACTGTGAATTGAGCTACAACTCCAGGCCGCCGGTGGAGGGGAAAGGTTTTTCTCTCTCAAGCTTGTCTTTTGGCGACTTCTGGCAGAAATCTCTCTGGAATTAATTACTAAAATTAGTAAAGTTTTTACTTTACTAATTACCAAAACCGAGAGACTGCTGTTGTGGCTGTGCGAGTTCATATATTCTTCACTTTCAGCAATGGAAAACAAATTATCAAATGATGCCTTTTCAGCAGGTTTGATTGCTGGGGAAAAATTCTAAATAATAATAGTGAGTCCTCTGTTGAAATATTGAATGTACTCAAAGTATAGAGAGAGCAAAGTGAAGATCATTAACCACTCAGGTAGGGGGGGGTGTGAGAGGAGGGGTATTTTGGGGTTCTTGGTGGTAGAACATGTGCACTGTTGAAGGGATGAGGGTTTGATCATTATATGACTGAGATTAAACCTGAAAGCTTTGTAACTTTTTTCATGGTGATTCAATATAAAATAAAACTTTAAAAAAAGATAAATAAATAATAAATAAAATGAATAAAAATTGCTCCTTAAATTTAAACTGTATTTCACATAAAATATTGCCAATATAATGAAATCATAAGTCACCAGCTAGAATAGTATGCTGAAAATCCTTTAATTTGTAAAGAATATCTATGTAAACTGTATAAAAACATGCAACAAACACTTAAAAAATACTCAAATTAAAATCAATAAATTTTGCTTTTCTTGAAAAATTATATAAATAGCAAGTGGGACATTTATACCACAAAGCATGCATTTTGTACCTGAAATATATGCTATTAATCAATTATACCTTAATAGAGTAATTAAAAAAATAAAGGGAGGTAATTCCCTGGATAAAAGAACCAGCATGTTTGAGATACAAGTTGCTAGTCAGAACAAGACTTTTATCCCAAGGTAATTATTTGAAGTCAGTGTTTATGACTATTTTGGCTCATAATTGGAACCACCAAACATAAGTAAAAAAATATCTATCTAGCCACCAAATCGGAGCACACACATGCTTAATTGTGATTACAATTCAGATATGGCTTTGTTATTATAACTGACTATTTATGCAGAATTAACTGCTTTACTTGCAATAAAGTGAAAACTATATATTAACTCTTACTATAGTAATGTGACTCATAATAATTTGAAGCATAAAATTTCACAGAAGCTACCTATTAAGTTACATTGTAGCTAGAATGACAAAACAGCTAAATCAAAGTAGAGAAAAATCTAGCTAATTACGTATCTTATTCTTCAAATAAAATATGAGTGTTTGACAGGTTTTGCTTTTTTCTTTTCATTCATGTTACATATTCATTCATTTACCTTGCTACTTAATTTGGTTAAAATTTTCAGAATAAAAGACAATAGAAATCAAAATAAGTACTTTGGATCTGCAATAATGAGATACACTTGGATTAATAGTTTTCTTACTGATTTTAAGATCAAAATTAACTTTGTACAATTTTTTGTGATTTAGTTGATCCAAGCTGTTAAAAATAATTCTAAGCAATACTTTTAAATGTTTAAATATAAATTAGTTAGTTGACTTTAAAATATAGATTATTATTTCATGAATTTGAAATGTGGCTTTAGATACAGAATTTTTAACCCATTCCCAGGTGGGGAAATTAGTTTTTCATTGCTGCTATTGCAAAATCTTACAAATGGAGTGATTTTAAACAATGCTGACTTTTATTTTAAGGATCTATTATTTTTTTAAGTTCAAAATCAATCTTCACGGCCTAAAAACAAAATGCATGTTCCTAGTAGAGGCTTCATAGGTGAAGTAGAGGCTTCATAGTTGAATCTGTTCACTTGTCAATTTCTGCTTGTATTCTTTGATCATTTCCTTGACCAGTGTATTAATGATTTCCTTCTTTCTCTAGGGCTCTTTGTGGACTTACTAGGATAAAAGTGGAGCATGGTTTGCAATATTTTCCAAGTCCTGTTTGCCTTGCTACATAATTTGCAACTGACATCTGAAGTAGAGCTGATTTAGGGAGACCTAAGGAATCTGGAACTTATTATCCTGTGATTTACCTCCAGGAACTCAGCATTGTTTCTACAACAAATCCCAAAGGAAAAATCATCTTTGGCAGGAGAAAAGAAAAAGGAAGTGTTTACAACCACAGGGAACACAATAATTTTGGAACAAGTCTGCCCCCAGGCAAAAGAAGTAGACTAACCTGCTAGAATTTTACAAAACCTAATTGATGTGGGGAAAGGGAACTCTGAATTCAACCCTCAATTCCAGTCCACTCAACCCTTCTGTCATTCTGTCCCATCCAAAGGGGCTGTGAGGGGGTGGGGGGAGGGATTTGACTGGAGTCACAATCTAAGAAACTTCTTTAAAGTTTATAGTCCTGAGGCGATCCTAAGTGTAGGTTATTTGGAATCTTCACATTATTCCCATTATCCTTCCCCCCTTCCCCCCCCCCCCCGTGTAGTTGGAGCCCCCCTGTGGAAGGAAGTTCCAGCTGTGTACTGACAGGAAGTAAGTAGGCAGGTTGAGATGAAATAAGAGAATGACTCCAAAGAAAATTTCCTGAGAATGTGCCTAGGATATATACCCAGGATTTATCGAAGTTAATTTGTTCAAGTATTCTGTTCTTTTTCCAACCATTTATTTCCATCATTTTGCATCTTAATCCCAATTCAGAGTGCTCGTCCATCCCCCAATAAAAGAAATAAATAAATAAAAATAGAAGAGAATTTCCATCTTTATTAGGTTTCCTACTTCAGAATACTCCATGCCCTGGTTGCCCTGCCCTCTAACTTACTCTTCCCTGCCCTGCCTTCCACTTTCTCTTCCCTGCCCTGTTCTATTCTCTCTTTTCTCTCCCCTGCCCTGCCCTTTCTTTCCTTAACTTTGCTCATATAAAGTTTTTATGAATTTAGCCATCTTGTCTCCAGTCCTCTGCTTTCAATCTTTTGTTTTTTTATGTTTGGAGGCCACACCCAACTTTCTCAGGACTCACTACTGGCTCTGTGCTTAGGGATCACTACTGGGGGCTTGGAAACCAGAAAACCATTTAGACTGTGTGCAAGACAAGCACCTTACCCCTTACCTATTTTATTGTATAGTAGGACCTCTCTGCTTTCAGTGTTGACTGCCTAAGGCTTAAAGCTTGAATGTACTGTAACACTCTATAGTTAACTACTAGTTTGCTAATATAAAAATTCGAGGTGGCGGTTAAATATATTAAGTTATTTGTATATTTATAATGTGAAGGATGTATATTTTAATTGTTAAAACTTAAGTTTATGTCAATAAACATCACATTATGTTTTCTGGATACTTTATACTTTGGCTTTCTATATGGTATATCATCCTCATTTCTTTTTACTATTTAAAAAATCTAAATAGAAAATTCAAATTTATTTCTCAGAGAAATTTTCAAGCAACTTGAAGCAGAGGGAGGGAAAAAAGATCACAAAAGGAAAAGAAAAGAAAAATTAAGTATAATTCCAGAAACTGGATGAATAATAGCATGTTTTTAATGTATATGCATTCTAAAATTACTAGAAAAAAATGTAAGAAATCTAACTTTTGAAACTAACATAGGCAAGGGCCTGAGCAAAGTACCGCGGCACAGCATCTGCCTTGCACACAACCAACCTAGGTTCAATCCCTGGTATTACTTAAGAATCCCTGAGCTCCACCAGGAGTAATTCTTGAGTGCAGAGAGAGGAGAAACCCTGAGCATTTCTGGGTCAGAACTCCTCCACACCAAAAAAGAAAACTAACATGGAAATTGGATAATCTTGCTTGAATGTGGAATATAAACTAAACAAGGTTTTAGACATTTGCCTGTGAAAACATGTTGAGATATTATGAATTAAACTGTGAGCTGAAGATGCTCACCTCCCAATCCCTGAATGATTGGGAGGTGAACCTTGAGAAAATGATAGTGGGATATTGAAACTCTTGAAATAGGTGTGAGGACTAGCATTGCAATTGTAAAAGAATAATATTGAACCAGAGATTTAATTCATGGATGAGGACATTTGCCTTGAACACAATATGTTCTGGTTAGACCTTCTACCTAGGTTTGATCTCAAGGACCACATATAATACTGCCAATAGTGATCCCTGAGCACAGAACAATAAATCAGGCCCTATCACTCCCATATATGCACCGTAAAATGATAAATAAAACAATAATATCAATGCTTAAATCTTTTATACCCCAGTAAAACAATTGATTTTAAAAAATGTACCAATGAAACACATTGATAGTGCAAGGGTTAAGGCATATGCCTTGTGTTTGGCATATCTAGATTCAATCCCCAACTTTGAATAACATTGGGTTGTCCTTGCTCTTCCCTCAGGGAACTTAGGTTTATTGAGTTACTACCACAACAGTGCCTGCCCCTAAAGCACACCCAATTCCATCAAGCACTAATTATCCTATATTGCTTTTTTCTTTCCTTTATGTCATTTGCATGGTTTGGCAATGTCCTTTTTGTATACACAAAGGAAGAAGGTTCATGCTATGCTTTTACAACATAGAAATTAATCGATTCCCAAATAATATTTACTCTTGGGCATCCATTCATACTTGACTTAAGCCTCAGTTGCCCTTAGTTCCCAGCACTCCAAAAGCAGGGTTCCAACGAAGGGACTGGATGGAACCAGGGCAAGCTGTAAGGTACCCTGGCATTGAAAGCGTACAAGCTAAACATCATAAGTATAGTAAGTTAAGAGCATAGTTATGGAACAAACTCTGTCATGACCCAAAAAAGAAGTAATTGAATAAGGACCCTGTTGGGGTTAGAAAAGTCTAACCTGGCCTAAGGACTATGGTCTAGAATATGTAATGTGATGCCCCAAGGAAGAGCCAACCTTTAAGCATAATGTAAAAAATTTCAAATGTGTGCATAGGAGGGGGTGATGTGTGTGTGTTGTTTGAGGACTCTCGGGATGGTGCTCTCTCTCTCACCGCCCGCACACAGTGCTCCCAAGCTGCTGTGTATGGCTAAGATGGCTCCCAAGCTGCTGTGTATACTAAGATGGCTCCTCCTTGTGCTCTGCTTCTGTGTGTGTCGCTTTGCTCTCTTCTGTATGTCTACCTCTGACTCTGTCTCTGTAGTCTCTTCTCTGGTCTCTTCTGACTTCTCTCTATCTCTGTGTCTTCTCTCCTGCTTCTGTATCTTCTCTCTGCTTCTGTGTCTTCTCCTTGCTTCTGTGTCTTCTCCCCTCTTCTGTGTCTTCCCTATTGCTCCTACAGTCTTAGTTTACATAGCAATCACATAGGGTGGTGACACAAAGGTGGGTTGAACATTAACAAATCAACAAAGAGGGGTAAGACCTTCCCTCCAGGAGATTAACAAAATCTCATCTAAAGAGATTATTCCAGATAACTAGGAGAGCTGTCAAGTGTGGGATCCAAACAAGAGTGTGTCATTTTCTTCCTTTCTCAGCTAGTAATCCATTTAAATAGTTGTAGTAAATCTACTTCAAATATTTCTATCAATGTCATTCTGTATGAGCACAGTAAAAGACATATCAAACTTAAAGTTTGGTTCTTCCTGAGGACATTCACTATATATTCCAGACCACAGTCCTCAGGCCAGGACCCCAGCAGGGTCCTAATCTTGTCGTTACTTTTGGATCATGACAGCATTTGTCTATGACCATGCTCTCAACTTATACTTGAGTATTGTGGCGCTTTGGCCTGACCCATTTTGATGCCAGGGTAGCTCACAGTTTGCCCTGTGCCCATTCATCCCTTGTCAGACCCTGCTTTTAGGGTTCTAGGAACTAAGGGAAACTGAGTTGAGAAAGCAGATGCCCAGGAGTAAATATTATTGGAGTCAATCAGCTCCCAAATTACAAAGCATAATATTAACTGTCTTCCTGTGTCCATACAGAAAGGACATTGTTTTAAGGTAAACTAAGTTCCCTGAAACAAACTCCATGTTATCGTGCATCTCCTACATCATGATATTCTATATCTCTTACTATGTTCATATAAAATGACTTGAGGGGCTGGAGTGATAGCACAGAAGGTAGGGCATTTACCTTGTACACAGCCGATCCGGGTTCAATTCTCAGCATCTCATATGGTCCCCTGAGCATTGCCAGGAGTAATTCTTGAGTACAGAGCCAGGAGTAACCCTTGTGCATAACCAGATGTGACCCAAAAAGTTAAAAAAATGAATAGAAATATTATAATAAGTAAATTTACTATGATTGTTTAAATGGATTACTAGATGAGGACGGATAGAGCAATACTCCCTGGATGGAATCCTGCCCTTTAGTGGGTCTTTCAGTAATCCTGAGTGCTGAACCCTCAGGAGAGATTTTGTCCTTGAGTTAACCTAGGACTTCCTCTTAAGGAATGGCTTTACTTCTGTTTGTTGTTAGGACAATGTTCAACCTTATCTATGTGTACACCCACGCATCACAATTTCTATATAACTATGCTGTAAGGGGAAAGTGAGGACTAGAAAGAAGAGGACTTTGAGGTCTATGAGACTAGGATGATGGAACTATGATGACTGGGACTATGAACAAAACTATAGCTATGATTGTGCTATAAGGAGAGAGATCGGACTATGCTGGGGAGGAAAGAGAAATAAACTGACTCCCAATAAGCCAGGGACCCCATTTCCCTGATCTTTCATCTGTCTGTCACTGTGGGCTGGCCAGGGGCACGACTCTCTGCCACCAAACACTTGAGTTCTGTGTGTCTCCACCCTTTCTTTGGAAACTCATACCCAGCACCATATATACCCCAAGCTTCACAACATGTAGTCCTTAAGGACTATGAGCACGGCGATGGTGATGTGGGCATGGCACTTTACACATCCTCAGACCCAGACATAAAACTGCTGGTCATGACATTGATTGAAAAATTTGGGAGGGGCCCTCCCAGAACCCGGGAATTCTTCTGGAGAGTTGCCTGCATGAAAATCACTAACAAAATCTCACCAAATTTGTTAAAAACCTATAAACTCAAGAATTACTTTCAATTTTTCTATGTTCTCTATTGTCCATGGACTTTTTGGCTGATAGGAACCTACTATCCAGAGGTGTATTCAGTACTTTTTGGTGGCCTTGTTTCACATCATATTTTTGACAGCCCAGGGTTTTATAACAAATCAGTGAATAAACAAAATTATAGGATATTTGAAAGAAGTTTTATTATCATGGAAAGAACATAATAGTAATCCTAAATTCTAACAATATATCTTTGATTTAATGAATAAAGAAGATTCAGTTTTAATCAACATTTAATTATTGTTATGCAAATAGGAGTTACTTGAAAATAGTTTTAAGTTTGTTAAACATTTACCTCCGAAATTTTGTTTATATTATCCCTTAACTCTCTGATATACATTCTCCGTCCCTCTTTGAGAGCCCGGCAAGCTGCCGAGAGTACCCTGCCTGCACGAAAGAGCCTGGCAAGTTCCCATGGCATATCCGATATGCCAAATACAGTAACTATAACAGATCTCATTCCCCTGACTCTGAAAGAGCCCCCAATCGTTGGGAAAGATGAGTAAGGAGAGGCTATTAAAATCTCAGGGCTGGTATGAATGGAGACGTTTACTGGTGCCTGCTGAAGCAAATTGATGAACAACAGGATGATAGTGATACAGTGACAGTGTAATATTTATCTCTACATAAATATATTGGTATCAAGCCAATGCCTCTAAGGAAATCCTAAATAAGTACATGAAGTTCTTTGTCTCACTATGATTCTTTGGCATACTCTGTCCTGCCAAAAATCTAGTTGCCTCCATCTCTCCAAACTTTTGTTTTTCTTCTTCAAGCCATCAAAATTGCCAAATTTTGAATGTTCAATTCTCTTCACAGTAGTACAAAAATTTCCTCTAGGCAGAAATGTGAGGAGATTATAAAGTTCTTAGTTTCCATTCCCTCAGGAATTTTGGCTCTGCTCTGCCCATTGTCCAATATTTGGATATACTCATTTTATGTATTTTGTCCATTTGTCCAATAATCTATAATACTATGCAATTCTGGGCAATCCTTACTTCCTCAGGGTGGAAGAGGAATTGAAAATTCAATCACATTTATTATAATTAGTTATGGAGAAATTAAATAAAAAAAATAGTTTCCAACTAAATAGATTTCACTACATATTATCCTTTAAAATTCCTCAAGTAGTTTTATTTTATAAAAAGAGGACTGGGGCCGGAGCCATAGCACAGCGGGTAGGGCGTTTGCCTTGCACGCGGCCGACCCAGGTTAGATCCCTGGCATCCATATGGTCCCCCAAGCACTGCCAGGAGTAATTTCTGAGTGCAAAGCCAGGAGTAACTCCTGAGCATTGCTGGGTGTGACCCAAAAAGCAAAATAAATAAATAAATAAATAAATAAAAAATAAAAAGAGGACTAACTTCTGAATTCAATTGAGACTGACTGAAACATTAAGTGGAGGAATACATGTTATTCAGTACAAAACCATAAAATGTCATTTAATTTAGGAGCATATAGTCTGCTAATACTGAACACTGGAGCGATAGCACAATGGGTAGGGCATTTGCCTTGCATGGGGCCAACCAGGTTCGATTCCTCCATTCCTCTTGGAGAGCTCGGCAAGCCACTGAGAGTATCCTGCCTGCATGGCAGAGCCTGGCAAGCTACTTGTGGCATATTTGATATGTCAAAAACAATAACAACAAGTCTCACAATGGAGACATTACTGGTGTCTGCTTGAGCAAATCGATGAACAATGGGACGACAGTGTTACAGTGCTACTGAACACATACAGTCATCTGAGCCCTCTAGGCATAACTTCTGAAGCCACTATATGCAAAAAAAAAATATTGGTCACAGATATGACATACGCTGAAGGCTTTACATTTTATTTTAAAACTTTAAATTTAAGTATAAGCAATTAAAATGGAAATTTTTTATTTTTTATTTTATTTTTTTTTTTGCTTTTTGGGTCACACCCAGCGATGCTCAGGGGTTACTCCTGGCTTTGCGCTCAGGAATTACTCCTGGCGGTGCTTGGGGGACCATATGGGATGCCGGGGATCGAACCCAGGTCGGCCACGTGCAAGGCAAACGCCCTACCCGCTGTGCTATCGCTCCGGCCCCCTAAAATGGAAATTTAAATTAAAGTCATTATATAAGACATTTTCATCACCTACTTATTATCATCTATTAGAAACTTTATTTTATCTCTTCTGGGAAATGTGCCTGATACACACAAAATAACTTAAGATGATACATCTTATTTCTTAAACTATGCAAGGATAATTAAACATTATGCAGGGATTCTAACTCATATTCAGCCAGAAACACACTTTGCAAATACAAATAGTTATGTTTTATTTAAAAAAAATTCCTAGTAAGATATTGAAGAGACACTATTATCATAAATTTAGAGTAGAGTCCCTATTTTCCGTTAGAATGGCCAATCATAATTTTGTTTCTTCTGTCATCCTTCCAAGCTATACAAGATGACTCATTTTTCAGATATGTTAGCAACTTTAGATCTAGAAATGTTAAAAGGACTCATAAGTTTCAATGATGGATTAGATATTGGAGTTGTGGAGGAGGAAAGAAATTTATAATGAAGGCAAGATTTCTTGCAAAAATGTCAAATCTCTGAAAACTGAAGAACTGTGATATTAAGTAACTCAGCAAACATTTCATGTTGGTAAGTACCAGGGACAAAAATTGAACCTCACTACTTAACTTTGGTCTGCTGAAAGCACAATGAAGGTATTATTAACCATTGTCACAACTCAGAACTCTAACCCATACTCTGTTCAGCTCTCGCTAATTATAAATGGGATTACAGAAGCAGCCCAGAACGTTATTAAGTCTAGGCCTATCATAAAACTAGGCCTCTTTGCAGTCCAAGGAAAATCAAGAATTTTTTTTGGCATGACTATTTACTAAATCCACCTAAATTAATTCCTGGAGTTATGATCACACACTGGAATATTCATTGATTCTGATTTTATTTTTTGGTGGTTTGGTTTTGGGTCTCACTCGACCATGCTCAGAGGTTATTCCTGACTACAAACTCAGGAATTACTTCTGGTGGTTCTCAGGGTTCAATATGGGATGCTAGGGATCAAGCACTAGTCAGTCACATGTAAAGCAAGCACCCTACCAGCTATACTATACCTACCGTGCCAGTTATACCATCCCTTGACTCTGATTTTTTAACTCCTCTCTGCTAAAACTCTCAAGTGTCCTTTTCCCTTAATTTGTTCTATTCCAGGTTTCTACCATAAAAGGTTCCACCATTTTTTTATAATAAAAATAATTGTACTTCTAATCAGAGTCCTAAACATGAGAAAATGAAAATAAGTTTTGATTCCTGGACTGAATATTCACTTAAGATGTAAGAAGATATGACATGAGCTCTCCTGTGATATTACAATGTGGGAGAATTCTTTCTACCTAGATGGAATAAAATTCTTCAATCATAAGGTCTGTTAGATAAGAATACTGCCTTTTCTGTTCAGTGTAGTCTTGTTAACTTGAAAAGTTCCACTATGGAGCTCTGGCTCTGGCCTAGATTCGACCCGGGTGGCCATGCCTCTGCACAGCCGCGGGAATGCCGAACGAGCAGGAACCAGAGGCAGCTTTAAGACTTGGGGTTCCAGAGAGTGCTTGCAACCATGTATCCAGACTGTGAACTAAGATTTTGCTCCATGCTGCTCCAGGAAGGGAAATGATTCAATTTCCAACTCTAATCTCCCTGGTTTTAATTACTAAAATACAGAAATTGTAAACCGCGCGGCCGCAACTTTTTATCTCTTCATTCTCATCAGTGGAAAACTCAATATCAAATATTTCCTTGTCAATAGGGCTGTATTCTTGGGAGATAAATTCCAACAAAAATAGTGAGTCTGTTTTGAAACCCCAACAACAATAGTGAGTTTTGTGTTGAAATATGGAATGTAATCAAGAAGAGTGAAATTTATCAGTTACCTAGGCGGGGGTGGGGGGTGGGGGTGGGAGGCATACTGGGGTTTTTGGTGGTGAAATATGGGCACTGGTGAAGGGACGGGTGTTTGAACATTGTATAACTGAGACATAAGCCTGAGAACTTTGTAACTTTTCACATGGTGATTCAATAAAATAATAAAAAAAAGAAGGCACAATAAAAAAAAAGTTCCACTATGAGGCACTCAATTAATATTTGTTAAGTTTATAAATAAATGAATAAAAAATGAGTGGAGCAGGTAATTTAAGTAGAACATTCAGATGCATTGGTTTTTATCTTTTAGCAATGATTACTTAAACTAAAGAAGAAAAATCATGTTTCATTCTATAGCATAATATAATTGCAAATGTTAAATATCATAGCCAAAACATTCCTAGGTAAGAAACAAAAAACTGTTAAAAAAACTGATAGTATATGATCTAACCCCCCATATATATATACATATATATACACACACATATATACATGCATATATGTATATACATATATATTAGTCACGAATCACACGAATCACGAAATCCCGTTAAACTTTGATTTCTCGAGCGGGCTCAGTAACCTCTCCATTCGTCCTTTCCCTGATATCTTAGAAGTCTCTCTCGACTCGGCCCTCCCAAAGATGTCACACTGGAGTTTCTTTCAGGGTCAGGGGAATGAGATCCAGCTTGTTACTGGATTTAGCATATGAATACACCATGGGAAGCTTGCAAGGCTGTCCCATGTGGGCAGGAAACTCTCAGAAGCTTGCTAGTTTCCCTCAAAGGGAGAAATAGGCTACAAGATATCACGTGGCCGTGTGAAGCAGCCACGCACTTCTGGGAGCTTGCTTTTAAGTCTCTGGATGTTGGCCATTGATGGGATTACACACACCTGGGTTCCTCTGCCAGTACCTTCATGAGTGAGGCCTGTCCGATCATGTGGAGAGGGGCCTCGAGCATGGCTGTAGCTAGGTTCCGGTGGTCTTAGGCCACCGGGAGCTCTACTCAGGGTGGGGAGGGAAGCTGGAGCCCTTCCCCTCCGAGGGACCCCAGTGAAGACAGCCAGGCATGTGGGCAAGAGACTCTCTAATATATATATTAGTAGTTCTAGATAAATCTTTGAGGTTATATAATATCTGCTTTCTGATATATCTTTCTCAGAATTTCAGAGTAATACTGAAAATAACTGTTAAATATCTAAAGGCAGATGACGCAAAATTGTTGCTCTCAGTTGGACTGTGTGTACCTTTGAAAACTGAAAATATGACAGTCAGTGTTGGACTTAGAATATGTATTCACTAAAAGAAGAATATAGATTCTAGTATCCTGATAGGAATAATCCATCATTTTTTACTTCAGTGACACTTTGAGACCTGAAGCTTGACATTCTCTTATAGCCTTTTATTCCCAAGCTTATAAAATTACTATACTTTTAGAATGCTATCAATATTTTAAACACTATGTGCTCTGAAAGACATGGTTCAAATGTACCTTGTATTTTTCTTTTATATTTTATTTTACGCTGGAATTTACATGCTAGGTGACAATTTTTTGAAAAACTGCAAGTCTCTGTTATATAGAGAAACAAAAAATAATAAAAAAATCAATTTATTTTCTTTTAAATCTTTTTTTTAATTTTCAAAGGCTAATATCTCACTAAAAAGCAAGTTAGTTAAAACTTAATAGTTTGGTCAAATATTTGACATGTTTCTCAGCTGGCAGAAAATGCTCTATTGGGAAATCTGCCATTTTGGCAACACTAAGTTTGCATTTAGAGATATTACAACAGCTTCTATTCATAGTTGACCTATTGGAATATAGATGATTAATTTAGGTAATTTTCTATACTGAGACTATTAACATTTAACAATTTTCAGGGACCATAGATCCAAAAAAATAGGGTTTCATGCTTGCATATAAGTAGTGCTCCTATTTCACTTGGAATATATTACAACTATTAAAATTGGGACATGTAGACATTAATATGCAATTAGCTATATGATAAAACCCTACTTTATCCTTGTTTTTTCATTCTCTGTCACTCTACATTAAAAATGTTAATAGTTAGCAAGCACAGGAATGGTATTGAGTTAATATAGATGGAATTGAAAGCGAGTCAGCAATATTATAACTTCATTTTCTCATTTGAAAAATCTAGGTGTGGTCATGAAATACCTTAAGCACAATCATGGTATTTAGTTAAATGGCAAAAACATATGTTAGGGACATTTCTCTAATACTATGACAAAGCTATACCAAAAAATCACTAGGATTCCTGGTAGCACGTATGGTGTCTCAAGCACCATCAGGAGTTATCACTGAATTCAGAGACAGGAGTAAGCCCTGAGCACTGATGAGAGTAGCCTCCAAAGATACAAAATATCACTAGGACTATTATTCATATAATTCAAGTCTCTGTTTAAATGGTACTTGAACATTAAAATAATATAGTTTATCAGCATCCTTGGGCTATTTTAAAATGTTTTAGTTTAGACATTATGCTATTTAGTATGTCAGTTAAAGTTAAATGATACATTTTATAGTGGTAGTATAACTATATTCTCTAACAGTTCAAATTATTTTTAAGTAGGATTTGACAAGAGGCACAGGTGTCAAATACTCATCATATGATCTCCATATTTGTGCCAACTGACAAGTTAAATATAAGAAATGCTTCATTAAAGTATTCTTGTCATCATTGTATTAGTTTACAATCTTTCAATTTGCAGTTATTTACAGATGTATCAAATGTAATGGGCTCTATTCAGCAAGCTATCCTTCTTATTGGTTGCTTCTCACATGGTCAAGGGCACACTAAATGTGTTCTTGGAATAATTCCCTCTTACAATCACCATGCCAATAATCACTTAGAATACAAGTGGATTCTTTTCATTTAGAACAACCAGGTGGCTGAAGAGAGTCAGTTAATAAGCAATCAGCAAAATCAAAAGCAATAATGAAGCCCTTCAAGGTTTTGTGCTGTATTGCCTGATACTTAATCTCTATTTTGTGAGTAAATATATAGTATGCCTTGCAGTTGAATGACTTTGCTGATGCCACATTCCACTCTTTGTAAATATATTCAGCTTTGAAGTTCTCCCTGCCAGGAGAGATCTAACATCTGTTTGAAGACTACCTTCTGTTGTAGAAGTCTCACTGTTGCAAAGTTGGGTTTTCTTCTATACTGTTTTCAGTAGCATTTGACAATGTAATCTTTTATCTATGCAAAAAGGAAAAAACCTAACTACAAAAAAGTATATTACTGAATTTATTCACCTAATTTGGCAAAAAGTATATCTTACAATTATGGTGATTTGATCCAAAAGCTGTACCGGAACTTCAGATGTTAACTTTGAAATTTTTCTTGCTCATCACAATCTAGTTTGAGTTTTCAAAAACTCTTTTATCATGTACTGTATTAAGTTTACATGGATTAGAACATTACTTTTCTTATGACATACGTCAATATTTCTTTTTGTTGCCTTAATATTGTTCTTTTGAGTATGTCAGATATGCTGTCAATATGAGTAACATTCAAAGTTTAAATCAGAAAGAATCTTCAAAAGTCAAGACAGTCCCCATTTCTCAATTGTACTTTTGGTACCTTTAGTTTTATTAAACTATGATGGCATCTCAAATTGAATATGTCTTAATTATTAATGGAAAAGCAGTATGGGGACCAATCACATCCAGCTACAAAAAAAATAAAATTGAATTTTGCCTGTTGCTTTACTTTATCTTATCTCACTACTTCCTTAATCTTAATTGCCCAATCAACATCAAGAAGTAACCAGTGCATTAATTTTGTATTTGTAAATTTTTAATATTAAATTCTTTTTTTTTTTTTTTGCTTTTTGGGTCACTCCCAGCGATGCTCAGGGGTTACTCCTGGCTTTGCACTCAGGAATTACTCCTGGCGGTGCTGGGGAACCATATGGGATGCCGGGGATCGAACCCGGGTCGGCTGCGTGCAAGGCAAACACCGTACCTGCTGTGCTATCGATCCAGTCCCAAATTTTTAATATTAAATTCTTGATTAATACTAGACTATTTAATAAGGAAGCCTCCAGTGACCTTAATATTCTGATCATCTCCATATCATGCTGCATCTATGTGTGTGTCCTTGGAATTTTTCATCCCCCCCCCCTCAAATATATCACTGATCTATCTCAGATAAAAGCCCTACTCCAATGATGAGAACAATCAAAATCTCAAAGTACAAAATTAGGAGAAAGACTAGATAACACTATGTAAATGTACAAAGAGATCTGGTTTCCTAAAGAAACATCAAGTAGACGGGTAATGATAAATCTTCCAGTCATAGTTTCCTTGTATGCCACATGATACCACATATGATAAAACACTAAAACCTATATATCCCCACAAGTTCTTGTGTTTTATGCTTAATCAGTTCTATACTATAATATTCATTTTGTTCTATTTTTGTTTTATTTTTATCAACAATGTTAAATCACTCAGATTTTATCTTACTTTATTTTAGTTTTTTGCTTTTTGGGTCACACCAAGCAATGCACAGGGGTTACTCCTGGCTCTGCACTCAGGAATCACTCCTGGTGACACTCAAAGGACCATATGGGATGCTAGAAATCGAACCCGGATCAGACACGTGCAAGGCAAATGCCTTACCCGCTGTGCTATTGTTCCAGCCCCAAATCACTCAGATTTTAAAACACGTCTCATTTCAATAATTTTTTGAGTGCTTTCCTATGCTGCAACATTATCAAAACAAACGAACAAACACAAAATTTAATTGAACTCCGGGTCCCATATATCAAGGTAAATATTCTATTGCTGAGTTATATCCCTGTCCCCAAAGCAAACATTTTTATATTTATTATTCTCTAACTATGTATTTAGATAATACTGTTAGACAGAATCTATGGATTATGCCTATGTGCCAATTCCCTTATCTATCATCATAGGCCACTTAAATTACAATAGCTATTGGTAAGATATATTGCATTCTTAAATATTAAGCCCTACAATATTTGTAGCACTTTTTAGCTTGACAAGTCTGTGCCAAGAAATTCCAATTATCTGAGATGTAGATTGATGATAGCTAGATAGCCCAAAACAGATATTATGAAAAGTAAAAATCAAATAAATCTGAGCAACACTTCATTAACAAAGTCATGTGAGTTTCTTTACCAAATGTTTAATATGATCTTTAATATGTTTTAAAGATATATTCATTTCTAAAATAAGGAAATAGTATGAAGGAAATCCCAAATAACTAGGAAATTTATCCTATTTAAAGAATCTTTTGTTTTCAGTTATTTTTACACATTATTATTCTGCTCACTTTATGTTTTCTATTTTTGTATTATTTGACAGAATAATAATGTCATCATCATCATCATCATCATCATCATCCTATCCCTGATATTTCATTCGTGCTAACCCTGAGATTTCTCCAAGTCTGCTCAGATTGGGCCTGGGCCTCTTTCACCCAGGTGCCCCATTTTCCAGTAGCTAGGCAGTCACACCAAGAAACTGGCCCGGGTACCATGTAATCCCATCAATAGCCAACATCCATAGACTATAAAACCAAGCTCCTGGAAGCTTCTTATAGCCTAGTTCTCCCTCTCAGAGAACCTGGCAAGCTACCGAGAGTTTCCTGCACACATGGGAGAGCCTGGCAAGCTCCCCGTGGCGTATTCATGTGCCAAAATCAGTAAGGATGATGGGTCTTATTCCCCTGACCTTGAAAGAACCTCCAGTGTGGCACCATTGAGAAGGACAAGTAAAAGGAGGCTGCTAAAATCTCAGGGCTAGGATGAATGGAGACGTGACTGAGACCACTTGAGAAAATCGACGATGAATGGGATGATGATGATGACATTATTATTCTGGCCAATAATACAAAAATAGAAAATACAATGAGCAAAAATGACATTATTTTGTATATGGATTTGTAGTTAAATTTGGATTCTGTGTTACTACTTCATTTCTTTTACTAGTGCATTATCTTATTTAACATATATTTAAGTTATAATAGTTTTTAAATTAGTGTATTTTACTTTTGGGAAATATTTCAAGTTTCTTTTGTACTTTTATCTCATTCTCAATGTCTCATTTTTGTCTTTTTGACAAATACTTATAAAACAAAGTTTTCTTAACCTAGTTGTATCCAGGTAAAAGAAGTATTTGTGTTTTATTCACTACTAGTCTAAGACAACTAAATGGGTGTGGTCTAGGGAATAGATAGAAAGTTAATTCAATCTGGAAGTTTCAGATTTGGTTTGCATGTATCTTAGTGGCAGTGATTTATTTCTGTACACTGTAGTTTCAGAACAATAACAAAACTAGTTCGGATTGATGGCCCTGAAGATTGGCACCATTATTTTCTATTGCTTACAACTTATGAAAACTGGCAATTCTGTTGTCAGAATGGGAACAGTGATATAGTCTGAAAGGATAAATTTGATTAGCTCCATGTGATGAAGCTACTAAAAGGGTAAGGAGGAACTGGAAAAATTAAGTTATTTTAATTTTAAATATGCGAAAGATTTAGAATTTTAAATATTCTAAATAGAATTAGGCAATTTATGAACTAGCAATAGGTCTGTTTTAATACCTAAAATTATGTTGATAGGCACCTTTTTTGACTTAAAAATATTTGAAGATAAAACACTCAAATATTTGAAGATTTAAAAATAAAGCAAGAAAAAATGGAAGAAGTGTACATATAGATCAATAATTATGTGAGCTATTACATTTTTGGGAAAAAAATTCATTTCTTACATTATTAACTTTATTCCTTTCTATTAACTAATTCCCCATTAGCTAATGAGTATGATAAAAGATGTTCCAAGTCAAAAAGAAAAAAGAATACCTTGTTCCCACTCTTATAATCTCCTTTTACCTATTTGTACGTTAACCAATATTTATCATTCTAAAAAGTTTTCATCTAAAAATGTGACGAACTCAATGGAATAGGCCCCATATTTATTCTCTTTTTTATTATTATTTTTGTGGAAAATTCCATTCAGCATTGGAGCTCTGTTGTGATATTTATACAACTATCCCTAAAAATACTTTTAGTATCCAGACTTAAATATAAAACAAAAAGCTTTATATCAAAAATAAAAGTGATGAACTGATATTCATCAAAATTTTAATTTTTCTCTGAGATAGACAACTTTAAGAGAGCGAAAAAAAAAGCAAACTTCAAATTGGGATGGAAGTGTTTCAAAAACAATGAATTTTTTCAATGTAAAGAGAATTTCAATAGAAAGCCAAATATTAACAAAACATATAAGAAATAAGTCAAAGCTGGAGAGATAGTATAGGAGATAAGGCTTTTGCCTTGTATGTCTTTGACCTTGTTCCCACACCTCAGCCCTCCGTACTCAGCCATGTAATTGACCCTGTTTACATATAGGCACTGCATATTGTCCCTGTTTCACTCTGAAACAGAGAGTTAGGAATAGTCCCTGAGTCTCACCTTATTTTGAAAAAAATAAAAAGAAAGAAGCCAATATAAAAGGTATATGGAGATTTTCAACCAAAAGATAGGTAATGAATAGTCATCTAAAATCTAATAAATTTTAATAATCATTAGAGAAATGTTTACTAAAATCACAATGATATATTGTCACAAACTTATAAGAACTGTAAAATAATGATAAACTGACGTTATTAAACACTGGCAAAGGTATTAAAAACAAGAACCCTTAGAACTTGCTGGTAGGTATTTTAAAAGTTATTATTCCTTAAATTTACAATGTCTAATAATGCAAAACAACGCCAATTAATACATCTAGTAATTTCTCTATTTTCTTGTGAGAAATAATAGAAGAAAATAAATAAAACATTTTTTCACATGAAATCTTATTAGTGAGTTATTATAGCATATTTATTCATAATCACCAAAGACTGTGGGAAAAGAAAGCTCCAATATTTGTAAGCAATTTGATACATCCATGCATTTCTATACTTCCAAGACTCAGGGTGAAAGTCTCAGAATCTTTGTTCACTCCTGCTTTTCTGGGACACTGTCTATTGATTTTTTTATAATAAGTATAGCTTTGCTTTTAAAATGCATCCAATCCCTTTTGAACTCTACTTGAAGCTACCACCATCATACATCTGCAGTACAGTTTTATACTGTCGAACAATTTTAGGCTCAGGTTGAACATAGAGACAGAAGCTCATATGCCATGTATATAATTCAAATGATTAAAAATGAACTTCCTTTTGGCCACACTTAAGTAATTTGTGAAACCCTTGTGAGTAATTAAAACAAAGAAGTTTTGTTCATAGATTGATATTTTAAAAAACTTAGATGTCATTAAATTTCTAAAACACAAACTCTTTTCTTCTGCCATCACTTTCTCAACTTGTCACATATTTTACTTGCTATTTGTCACTCTGAAAAAATAAAATTTGAGTATATGCATAGTTACCATCCATTTGAGCCCGGCAAGCTACTGAGAGTATCCCGCCCACCCGGCAGAGCCTGGTAAGCTACCTATGGCATATTCCATATGCCAAAAAGAGTAACAACAAGTCTCACATTGGAGACATTACTGGTGCCCACTCTAGCAAATCGATGAACAATGGGATGACAGTGCTGCAATGCCAGTTTTAAATCAGAAGTACACTTAATTTATATGTAGAATCATTGGAATTGCACAGTTCCTATTTTATCTTTTATAAACTGTTCATTTTGGTCTCACCAAAAAATGTAAATGTTGATGGAAACTCTAAGGGAAATGCTACTAATATAGTTTTATGTATATTAACTCAACTGTTATTATTTTATTAGTTGACCCTTATGCATTTTATCAACACTCCACATTCAGCCTATGTAGAGAGGAGTAAAAGGCAAAGGAACTATAGGTTTCTCTTAATATTTAAAGTGGTTGGCTAATACATAAGGCAAATAAATAAAAAGGGATTTAGGGATTTGATAGGATTCTTTGGTAGTTTCTGAAGTTACCACTTTCTCCTTTATACAAACAAAACTCACAAATTCAAACCAAAAGCATCTCCCATAGTCTTCAGTCTTTCATATCTTCTATATTTCAATCATAGATAATATTTTTCTTAATCTCACTAAGAATAAATTGGAAATTGCCTTGCTCTCTAGCCTAGGTTCGATCCCCCGCACTCAATATGGTCCCCAGAGTCCTCTAGAGTGCTCCCTGGTGCAGAGCCTGGAGCACCACTAGGCATGGCCCCAAACAAATAAACAAAAAGCCAGAACAAACGAACAAATAAGAAAATATGAGTATAAAGTCCATGTACCTCCATATGTTCTGCGTCCATGAAATCAGCTTTGTATAAAGCAGGGGACAGAAGATTTTGGCTCTGTTTATTGAAGGTGCAAATCATACTCTTTGTTCCATATATCACTCATTACTAAAACCTGAGAATAGAACAAAAGGCAGAAATTCCACTTCTAGGTTTAAGGACAATAGCTTCCTAAATGACTTTTTAAAAGTTTCAACACTTTTTAAATATTGTCAAATCCTGACAGTCTTCTACAAAAAAATATTTTATTTCTTGTATTAGGACCAAAGCACTTATGACTGAATTTTCCTGGATAACTTGCTAGCATTGTACATTGTTATTTTCCCTTCTCCACCTCTGCTACTGGTATATTGGCCTATATTCTGTTTGTGGGTTTTTTTTTTTCCTATTTTTAATGTGCAACTAAACTTCTATTATACACTGTCTTCTCTTTTCTTTTTTTCCTTAGTTACTTTTATTTTTTGTTTGGGGGCCATACTCGTCAGTGCCCAGGTGCTCAGCTTTGTGTTTAGGAGTCACTCCAAATGGTGCTTGGAGAAGCATGTGATGTTGGCCTTGAATGTGGGCCCTCTATCGGCAAAGCATTCACTAAACTTGCTGAAGTCTCTCTCTTGCCCAAGCTATATTTTTATCATTAATAATATTGATAGAAATATTCTCTGTCTCTCTCAATGTCCTCTACTGTATACTAATTCAATATTAATTGTGCAAAGTGATCTGTAAGTTACAAATTTTGATTTGTTACCTAATAACTTTCACTGGGTTAATCTATTGTCTTTTTCCTATGTATTATGAAATTATTTTATATTTATAGTGTAAGAAGTTAATAGATCTTCCACTTCCCCCACACAATATTGTCTTTCCTGCCTTTCATAGTATACTTTGTCGCCCCCCCTTTTTTTTTCCTTCTTCCTTTCTACCTTCTTGTTCATTCTCTCTAACCTCTATTCCTTTCCACTTAATGATAACTGAAGATAACTTTAATAGGGAAATTGATGTAGATCTGGTGAAAGCACTTTTGATGAGTAATAAATTTTAAGCAGTAATGATGCCCTGCTAGAATTGAAGGGGTTGATAATCAGCAATGCAGATGAGGAGAGACCTGCCTGCAGCCTCTGGGTTTGAAAGAAATTGAGTTAAATCTAAAATCAATCAGATGGTAAGTAAGCTGTCACTAATAATGACAGAAACGCTAACCTCCAGCATTAAACACAACTTTTTGGACTGCTGATATTATCTTCTGCCAAATACTTTGACTTTCAAAGATTTGATGATCTCACTTATTTGTGGAATACAGAGACAAAACAAGGGAATAAGGGCTGGAAAGACTGCATAGCAGGTCCGGCTTTAGCCTTGCATGAGACTAACTCAGGTTTAATCCCTACCCTGCATATGCTTTGCCTAGCTGCCAGGGCTGATCTCTAAACAGAGACAGGAGTAAACCTTGAGCACCAGTGGGTGTGGCCCCAAGCCAAAACCAACCAATCAAACAATAGGAAAAGTCCTAAGGAAATAAATAGTACAGAATGATGACAAATCTTTAGTCTTGTATACAAAACTCAGATAAACAAGAATTTAGGGGAGAATAAAGAGAAGGACTAGAGGGGACATAGAAAAAGATCTACAGATGAGATCAAAAGACTGCCAAGAATTCAACAAAGTAAAGACATTTACTAGACTGTGTTTTCTTGTTTGGCTAGAGTGAAACTTAGGAAGGCTTTGGATACAACGATTATCTTTGGGATATAACAGCGCGCAACACTATGCTGAAGGATGGAAGGAATGTGCAACCTATGAATTTCCAGAAAAGGAACAAGGAAAATGACTTTTGGAATGTAAAGCAGCATTGTCCTTGCACACATGCTTCTAAGATGATGGAATATGAATAAAAATCTAGAAATCTAGTCCTAATAAAAAGTTAAATAAGGAATATTGTGGGCATTTTGACTATGATAGAGTGCAGTGTCTTTCTACATCAATACCAAAAATATTGTTATGATACCTAAGCTATAATAAAATATTAATTATAAAATTACTTTTGCTTTTGCCTGAATCTATCGGCGCTAATGAGGGATTAGCAGGAAAAAAATATTAGGAGTAAAGGAAATGAAGCCCCTTTCTCACTAAAAATTATAAATTTATAGATATTTTTATGTATAATAAAATTAGGACTTTTGAATATTATTCTTTTTATCATATTCTACAAATCTCCTACCATATTTAACTTTTTGGCAACCTGAATATTCTTTGCAATATGTGAAAATCATTTCTACAGAGCAGAACAAAAATATCCCCTTTTTAAGAGTCCATGTAAAATAGATTTTCCAAATCACTCAACTACTTAAAATAATATCACAAGATTATTGTCTCTATTAAAACATTTTAATTATCAATTTTATGAAACTAATTGAGTTTCATTTTGATAAATATCTTTGATAATATGTAGATTGCTTTTACTGTGTATTAAAGAACAGCTTAATTCCTTTAGGCTACATTTTTTTATGTTAAAAGCAAATAAATTTTCTAGTTCTGATAATTTATTATATTATTATCATATCCTGTTACATAAAATGAAAGTTATAAAAAATTTCTGCTCCTGTAATCTTGTCTTCATTCCTGTCTGTATATATTGAAGTAGGAAGTCGGATTTTTCTCTTGGTATTTACTATTACTAAATGATGATGTTAATACTTGGTGATAATAGGCACTAAAAATAAAACAAGTATTAGCACAGATCAAATTGTAAGCAGTCAAAGCTTTCGAATAAGAATCATGTATCTTCACAATCTATCTATGCCTGTCAATGTCCTATGTCTATTATTATTACTATTTCTCATTCACATATTAGATACATTCCATAAGAATGATAAATTCCAGAAGCAATAATATAATCCAAGTATAAATAGAATGGATATTCTTCTAACAATAACTTTGTGATTTAGAGAACTATATTTAACTGAAAGAATAGAAATTTTAAGACATACAAATAACTCACAATCTGTGTTTCTTTAAGCTTGAGAATTCTATATGTATTGAGCAATTAATCTAAGTAATTAAGTAATTCAAGTATTCTCTATGACACTGGAACCATATTGTTGGAAAGAAGTGTAATGGAAACAAGAATTTATTCTTCTTGAAAACTTACATATCTTAGAAAAGTGAAAACAGTATGGTGTTATATTATTCCATATTACACTGAAGTCAGATTGCCTGTGTCTAAAGTTGGTCATTTCCAATTAATGTAACTACACTGCTTAGTTTACTAGAAATACAGACAGGTGTCTTGAGGAGATTAAGTGAAAAATGTAATCTCTAAAGTCCTGATAATTTGGGGATTTAATAAGGATGAAAAAATATTGCATAGAGCTGTATTAAATGGATTGATTTTTAGGTAGATTTAGACAGAACTGGGTTTAACAAAGAAAGAAATTAAGTGTGAGGCATATTATTATCTTCAGTTTATTGCAATTTCTGTGGGTCACAATGCAGTTATAGCACAGTTGTCAATATGTGAGCATCAAAATAAATTGCATTGACACAGAGAGGGGAGACATAGCTCTTCATTTTCATAGGTCTTGCTTAATTTATGTTTAATTTATTTTCCCAATTATTTTTATAGACGTTTTTAAATTTATTTATATATATAACTATATATAAGTTAATGAAAGTTAGCAATCATGTATGTGAAGAACTAGGACAAGAAATAATCTAACAGAATTAAAGTAAATGAAAACAATCCTGAATGAGAAAAATTTTGAAAAGTTTAGAAAAGGCTAGTATGGCTATTGTGTTAGGAACAAATGGAGAATGGTACCAGGTGTGATATGAGGCAGATAACTTTCATATTGTGATGTACTTTTTATAATACATTATTATAAGAGATTTTTATTTTAATTAAG